>NC_056743.1:1725521922-1725539637 GCF_019279795.1 Protopterus annectens | reverse complement strand
GCTATCTACAGACCCTGGAAACTACAGACCCATAAGTCTCACTAGTGTTGTATGTAAAGCCATGGAACGAATTATCATGGAAATGATCAATAGAGATATTGTAAACCTTCAGACACTGGACTCCACCCAGTTTGGTTTTGTCAAGGGCAGATCATGATTATTCAACCTGGAGGACTTCTTTGAGAAGGTAACTAAATCAATGGATGAGAGAAAATGGTTCACACTGCCTTCCCTGACTTAGCCAAGGCATTTGAGACAATACCCACCCAGGTATTGTTGACAAACTCAAGATGTTAGGTACAAACTTGTATGTCATCCAGTGAAATGCCACGGTGGTGCAGCGGTAGCATTGTTGCCTCACAGCAAGAGGTTCTCCCATTCGATTCTCGGCTTGGGTTGGGAGTGCCTTCTGTGTGGAGTCTGCATGTCCTCCCCGTGGTTGAGTAGGCATTCGAAAGACATGCGTTGAATGGGTGTGCCTTCTTTGAAGGTTGGGCATCGGGCTGGCAACTCGACACCATAAAAAAAAAACAACTGCCAATCATTAGCGGACCGGAGTTCCGCTGTGGCGACCCCTAACCAGGAAAAGCCGAAAGCCAAACAACAACAACAACAGGACTCACCCAGAAAGTTAGAATTGGGGAGTCCACCTCTACGAAGAGGCCATTCACAAGTGGAGTCCTTCAGGGATCACTCCTTGGACTACTCCTTTTTGGCATTTACTTCTCTGAAGTCATGGCCAATGTCAGTGGTCTCTGGCTGATTACATTTGCAGATGATTGCAAATTAAGAGCTGTCATTGAATCCCACACTGACACAAATTTTCTCCAGGAGGGGCTGACACAAAAAAAACAACTGGTGTCAGAGCCATGGACTAAAACTAAATCCCACAAAATGCATAATAGTATCCTTTGAGAAGTCATCAACCCTGGTAACTATCATATTGACAACACAACCCTTAGAACTGACCCAGTAGTCATGGACTTAGGGACACACATAAATAGTAATTTAGCCTTTGACCATCACATGTCTACAGTAGTAAGGAAATCATTCTATGTTGCACAACTTATTAACAAAGCTATGGCATCTAAGTCCAAGGAAGTCATTGTTCCACTGTATTCATCATTCATCAGACCTATCACTGTGTACAATACCCCCTTTGGTCTGTACCTAGCCAGGCATATCCAATGACTGGAACATCCACAGAGGTTCCTCACTAAAATAATAAAAGGTGTAAATAAAATGTCCTATGCAGACTGCCTCAAGGACCTATCCCTGCATTCTGTCTCCTACAGGCTTTTGATGGGAGATCTATGCCTGGCATACAGGGCATTGTCAGACCCCACTCTGATGGACCTCCTGCATACCCACAAAACAAACAGCACCAGAATGACATGATCTAAAGACTTAAGCCTTGCCTTTGATATAAATAGGCCCTACTGGAGACACAGTTATGTATCCCAGAGACTACCTTGTCTATGGAACAGGTTCCCCATCCATGTAAAGCAGAGTTCCTCGCTAACCCAATTCAAGTGCAACTTGAACAATTGGAAGGGGAACAGGAAATTCATCCCTGGTTTGGCACCTATGTCTCTAATGGACACAGGCAACCTGTAAATGGTTCATTTTGCAGGCCGCTCCTTGTAAATGTTTCATTTCCCAAACTCCTGCTTACACTTATCAAGGGTATTAGAACTTGTCAGAGATTTGGGATGCATGGCTAGGCTTAAAAAGGCCCTTGTGGTCTTTAGCCTAGTAAACACCCATGAACCTATGAAAGACCAGAAGATAATAACTCACACAAATTCTGTAGAACTAGAGGCATCTGGATCTTAAAAGGATTCCGTTTCTTGCTATGTCACCAAGTAGAAAATCTTTCCGACTTAGCCAAATATGATTTTCTAGTAGCAGTTTTTTTAGCCTCCTTTAATATTTGCTGCATGTCCCCTGTAAAAAGATGCCTAAAAGGTATTAAAATTCTATCAACCTGGCAGTGAGGTAAAGTGGAAGGTTGGTGTATATCGAACAAACTTTGTCCTGTGAAAGTGTGCCCAGTGAGGAAGCTTGTGACAATTGCCCTTGGCCAGTTTGGGAAGACAGGAAAACCACTGTACCTTAGGACAAAAGGGAGTTAACAGTATAATCTTTGGAGAATCCTTCTGAATCTTTAGAACAATCACTTTTGAAGGAAAGAGTGGAAAGGCATACAGGGACATCTCAATCCATGGGAATGAAAATGCATCTGTCTTCTATACCTTTGTATAAGGAATCCTGGAGCAGAATTGCTTTAACTGTCTGTTGTGAATGCAGACAGACAGATATACTTAAGATGTTTCCCATAGTGGTATCAACGCCTGGAAAACCATTTGGTGCATCTTCTATTTGTGGGGGTCTGTCTTGGTCCTGCTCAGTGTGTCTGCTATAACATACTGCTCTGATAGAATGCTACTAGCATGGAAGGTCAGATTGTGGTGAGATTCTAATTCTCAGCCTGCTATAGCTAGTCTGCAAAGGGAGAATAATCTGCACCCCCCCTTTTTATGTACCCCATCACTGTGGTGTTGTCTGTAATTACTTGTACAGGGCCTGCAATCTAAACATGGTTCGGACATTTGACATTTATTGCAGCCATAATTTCTTTGACATGTATGTATTTGCAATCTGTCCTGCTCATTCCATAGATCATGAACACTCACCAGCTTATAAACAGCTCCCCAAGCAAAGTCTGAGGCATCAGTAGTTGTAGACTAAGTAGGGACTGGAAGGGAAAATGAAACACCTGAGTTGAGAGACAACTGGCTCCCACTGAAATTTGATGTGATAGAGGGTACTAGTGCTGGTTCCAAACTGACTTTATGAATTGTAGGGGCTTTGGACATGAGCTGTTTACTGGCAGATGCCACAGTATGGTTGAAAAAGATCAGATACCATCCATTTTAATATTCCACTTTGTTCTGAGGAAGAAAAGTAATCAAGCAGAAAGTATCCAGGAGACAGCTTAGAAATGCTGTCCTCTGACATTAATTCCATTAGACACCTCCAGAATTATACTAAATAATTGGTAATGACTATGACTGAGAAGCAGAAGACAGGAACCATGTACCTGTTTTTATGCACTCAAGTGTATTAGAAGCAATGTAATAGTGCATCAAGGGATTATGCCTAGTGATAAGAGCAAAAGCAGATGTGAAATAGTCATTTGTACAAAAAAAGATAAACTTGGGAAGTACATAATGTCTAATTTGAATGTAGAATCAGTGGACACATGTAAGGGCACTTACCTTAAGGAAAGCATGGCTGGGATGGGTGGGAGTATTAAATTATCTATGGTTCCTGTAGAATAGTGTGTCTGTGTTGTATCTTTAAGAAGAATTTCAAGGTCAGCACATGCATATAAATAGCAAGCAAGTGCTAGCTTCAGTGCCATTTTGAGAGTGCAGCCAGAGAATGAGCATGTACAAGTGTAGTAGCTAGTTTGTTTATAAACCTATCTATGTTAAAGTATTAAGCCTCAATCCTAATGTGTTTGTACATAATAAAGCTGCTTAAACAGAACCCACAGAAGTTTGTCTGTTTTAATCTGACCAGATGAGCAACATGGTGTCAGAACTGAGATTCCAGAGACTGCTTTTCAAAGCCATGAGGTACAAAGTTAACACAAACCTCACACAGTTATAACAAAGGGTCATTTAAAAAAGCAACTTGATCATATAGAGAGCTGCAACCCTTCTTTCTGTGTAGATGATGTATCAGTGATTGGTGAAAAGGTTGATGCAGTAAATTTGTTGGCAAAGAATGGATTGTTTTGTACTGTCCAGATCAATGGCAAATCCACAGAGCTCAAAGTATACACTGGTCCAAAGTGTAATGTTATGTCAGCAGACACATTTGTTAAGGTGAGAGCTAGTGAGCAACTTAATGTGGCCAGTTATGCAAAACGGTTGGGAGGATGGCCTAATGGTTAAGGTGTTTATCTTACAAACACAAGGTGCAGGGTTTGAGTCTCACAAGGGATAATTGGCTAAACTTAAAATGGCTCGCAAGGGCAGTTAGCTTAGTACTAACATCTGAAACTAAGAGAACTGAGCACAAAAAAGGGCCAGAAACAAAACTGAAGGTAATGTAAACTTGGATGAATAATTTATAGCAATGTAGACAGCATGCAACATGTGGCAAGCAGAAGCAGGTCTAAGCACATGGCAGCTGTAACAGGTCAAACCCATACTTTTCCAGCAAGCTCTGACTAGTTCAGTGAAAAGGACATGCTCAGTGCAGTACAAGGGTAAGTCAGTAAAACCCAAATCAAGCTTTATTATTAACTGTCATGAGTGTGGTGCCAATCATGAGTCTAAAAGTGAAAAGTGCTTAACATTTGGTCAGCAATCCCACAAGTGTAAAACAATGGAACCATTTTCAAAAGATTTGCAAATTAAGTAAACCTCACACAGTTATAACAAAGGGTCACTTAAAAAAGCAACTTGATCATATAGAGAGCTGCAAGCCTTCTTTCTGTGTAGATGGTGTATCAGTGATTGGTGAAAAGGTTGATGCAGTAAATTTGTTGGCAAAGAATGAATTGTTTTGTACTGTCCAGATCAATGGCAAATCCACAGAGCTCAAAGTATACACTGGTCCAAAGTGTAATGTTGTCAGCAGACACATTTGTTAAGGTGAGAGCTAGTGAGCAACTTAACGTGGCCAGTTGTGCAACACTTGATGTTATAGAGGTGAAGAAATCCAAACCAAAGGCTCAGTAGTGCTTTCATGTTATCTGGCTAGGAACTGTTACAGCTTACTATTCTATGTAACCCGCAGACCTGTGCAGTCATTATTCAGTCTCAGAGACAGTTTGAGAATGAATCTGCTTTCCTTTACCAAAGAAGTTCATCATATAAGCAAATGTCACAGTGCCAGCTTCAGTGATACTATTTTTGCAGAGTATGCTGATATTTCAAATGGCAAGCTAGGCAAACTTCCAGTTGTGTATTCTATGAAGTCAGACCCAGAGGTCAGTCCAGTGGTTAGACCAGCAAGAAAAGTTCCAATAGCTATGCAGGATAAAGTCAAAGCTCATTTGGATAAAATGGTGCTGCAAGGTGTAATGTGCCCAGTTAAAGAACAGACTGAATGGGTATTGTCTATGATAGCAGCCCATAAAAAAGGCTCAGATGAAATCAGAATAAGCATTGACCCAAGAGATTTGAACAAAGTATTAAAGAGACCTCGTCATCCTATGCGTACAGTCATGGAAGTCACAGCCCTAATACCAAATTCCACTGTTTTTTCTGTCTTGGATGCAAAAAGTTCATTGTGGCAAGTGATGCTTGATCGCAAATCTTCATTACTGACTACTTTCAGTACCCCATTTGGAAGATATAGATTCCTCAGGATGCCATTTGGAATAAATTCTGCAAATGTCTTTCAGTGTGCAATGGAGCAAATTTTTTGGGTTATCCTTGTGCTATAATAGTAGATGATTTGTTGGTTGGAGGTAGTGGTGAAGGAGAGCATGACAGAAACCTCAAGAAAGTTCTAGACAGAACACATGAAGTGAACTTAAAGCTCAATCCTCTGAAGTGCAAATTCAGACTACCAGAATTTACACATGTAGGTCATTTATTTATTAGCTCTGGCTTGTGACTAGACCCATTCAAGCAAGCATTCATTGTAGAGATGCCAGCACAAGATAATGTTCAAGCTCTACAATGTTTTCTTGGTATGGTCAACTATTTAGGCAAGTTTATACCAGACTTCAGAGAGTTGACAGTGCCTTTGAGAGAGCTGGCACACAAAAATGTTACAGGGTATTGGTTGGAATGTGTCTATATCACATTATCGAAATGTGAAAACATCGAATGGCTAAAATGTCGAATATGCTGTTCATTGAACCCATTCTTGTGGGGGGCTCTGCCCCCACACCCCCCGCTAATTATATATACCAACTCCGAGACTGCACTACAGTGAGGAAAGGGCAAATTTTCTGATCCTCACTGTACTGCAATCTCATAAAGAAAATTTGGATGAATGACACATTCGTCATTTTAGCCGTTCAATATCGTCACTTTTTGATAATGTGATACAAACCCAATTGGAACAGCACCAAAGAGTATATGAAGACCTTAAGCAGAAAATTGCCACCCTACTTACATTAAGATACTATGATGTCAATAAACCAGTAACTCTTTCCCGTGATGCTTCAAAGTCTGGTCTCATTGCAGTTATTCTTCAAGAAGGCAGACCAGTAGCCTACGCATCTAAAACTCTTAACCAAACTGCGATGCAATATGCTCAAATTGAGAAAGAACTTTTGGCAATAGTGTTTACATGTTTCAAGTTTCATAATTATATTTATGGTCAAGCTATTCAGATTGAAACTGATCATCAACCTTTGGTTACTATTTTAAAGAAGCCTATGCATTCAGCTCCTGCAAAATTGCAAAGAATGATGCTCAAATTGCAAAAGTACAACTTCAAAATGGTATATACAAAAGGCAAGCTTCTTTATTTGGCTGATACCTTACCCAGATCACCCAGAAATACAACAGAACAGTTTAATGCAGAGAATTTTGACTTTGATGTTATGGAAGTATGTAATTATTCCCCTACAAGACTTGATGAACTTTGAGATCATACAAAGACTGATCCAATTTTGCAAAAGCTCAATCACTAAATTATTGTTGGATGGCCGTCAAAACAAACTAGTGTACCATCTGAAGTGCAAACTTATTTTCCTTACAGAGATGAGATGTTAATGGAAGATAGCATTATTTTCAAAGGTCCTAAAATTGTTTTCCTGCTTACTTACAACATGGATATATCCAGATTTTTCATTGTGGTCCCCCAGGTTCCAAATCTACCAACACAAGGGTGAGAGGACTAGTATTTTGCCATTTTCTATTCAAATGAAAGTAGCAGACTCCAAATCCGACTTCAGACCAGTGACAAGTGGAGTACCACAGGGTTCAGTCCTGGGTCCTCTCCTGTTTGGTATCTACTTCTCTGAAGTAGAGGCTAACACAGAAGGTCTTTGGCTAATGAAGTCTGCAGATGACTGCAAACTGGGAGCCATAATCGAAACTCCTAACGATGTGGACATCCTACAAAAGGGCCTTACTGAGATAGATGCCAGGTGTCAAAGCCATGGCCTGAAGCTTAATGCCAAAAAGTGCATTGTCATCCCCTTTGGTAAAACTCTGTACCCATGAACTACCACATAGGTGGTAGTCTACTTAACACTGAAAGTGTGATAAGAGACCTTGGGACACAGGTGGACAGTAGTCTCTCCTTTGATAATCACATCACCACAGTGGTCTGGAAATCCTTCTACGTGGCACACTTCATCACAAAAGGTTTCTCATCCAGGAAAAAAGGGGTCATTGTTTCCCTCTACTCATCACTCATTAGACCCATTATAGAGTACAGCACCCCTTTTGGTATGTACCTCACAAAACTTCTACAACAACTGGAGAGGCCACAGAAATACCTCACAAAGATACCCTATGCAGACCGTCTCAAAAAACTCCAGCTTTACTCCGTCACGTATTGCCTACTCAGAGGCGATCTCTGCCTAACATACAAAGCTATGTCAAACCCAGAGCTGTTGGACATGCTCCACTTAAAGAAATCCCAATCCCCTCATACTACAGACTGTAGGGATCTAAACCTTGTCACCACAATAAACAGAACATGCTGGAGGGATAGATTCCTGTCCCAGAGACTTCCCATACTCTGGAACAGACTATCTATGTCAAACAGAGCTCCTCATTAGCAATCTTGATGACTGGATGGGAAATAGGAAATTCATTCCGGGGATCACTTCTGTGGCTCTGCTCGACGGGGGCACAGGAAAATAATTTTCTTGGGTGGCAAAAGCCAGGGTACCTTTTTGTGTAGGCTTATATAGGCCCTAGGGTCAATAGCCTAGTACCTACCTATGAGCCTATGAACCTATAAGACATTGATAAAGTACTTTCTTCTTGTTCAGTATGCAATGGTACTAAACTGCATTTGCAAAAAGAACCACTTCAGCTAAATCAAGTCCTTGAACTACCTTGGTAAACAGTAGCCACTGCTATATTCAAATGGAACAATCAGCATTACTTAGTGTTGGTAGACTGTTATTTGAACTGGTTTGAAATCGATTTACTGACTAACCTAACATCCACTGCTGTTATCACTAAGTTGAAACGTCATTTCTCAGTCCATGGTAGTTCACACAGAGTTATTTCTGACAATGGTACCAAATTTACCAGTCAGTTGTTTCAGAAATTTGCAAAAGAATGGGACTTTGTACATGTTATTAGTAGTCCAGAATACCCACAGTCAAATGGACTAGCTGAACGTGCAGTACAGAGTGCAAAGCAATTGCTAGAGAAGTCAAAGCATGATAATACCAATGTTTTTTTGAATTTACTCAATCTCAGAAACATAACCTGTGATGATATAGTTGGCTCGCCTGCTCAGAGACTTCTGTCTAGGCAAACCAGAAAAATATTGCCTGTCAGTTCCAGTTTTGTTGAGGCCTAAAGCTAAATACAACAGAACAATCAAAGCACAACTGTTCAGAAAGCGTTCCTTCCAGATGTCCAGCTATGATAAATCAAGCAGATTTCTTTGTCCATTGAAAGAAGGAGAGACAGTGAGGATACAAACAGTGAAAGGTTTTGACCGGATTGGTCAAGTAACAGGTGTATGTACCAAGCCAACATCTTACTTCCTAGAATCTGAGAGTGTGGAGTACAGGAGAAATTACAGACATCTTCTTCCTGTGTCAGAATCGATATCACAACATTGTTCCTGTGATACAGACTCTAGATCTCAGAGCAATCCAGACAATGTTCTTGTTGCAGAACGTGTCTTAACTTCTACTTCTGTTCCTGATGATGTTCCTCGTGTCCACAAAGCTGAACATTCAGCAGAGACAGTCCCAGTTGCTAGACCTAATTCTAATTTCTATGTAACACAATTTGGTTGTATTTCCAGACGTAGTAATACACAGCAACCTGGGCATAATTGTCTATATGTATTTAGTTCTGTATAATTGCATAACAAAGAATTATTTTGTATTAATTGCATGTCAATTAATGTTGTCAATAATGCATGACCAATTTCTCAAACAGGGAGGGTGTAGCATTATGTGTGTGTGTGTGTGTGTGTGTGTGTGTGTGTGTGTGTGTGTGTGTGTGTGTGTGTGTGTGTGTGTGTGTGTGTGTGTGTGTGTGTGTTGTGCCTTTAAAAAGCATTTCAAGGACAGCATGTTCATATAAATAGCAAGCACGTGCTAGCTTCAGTGCCAATTTGAGACTGCAGCCAGAGAGTGAGCATCTATAAGTGTAATAGTTAGTTCATTTATAAATGTATCTAATTAAAGTTATTAAGCCTCAATCCTGATGTGTTTGTACATAATAAAGCTGCTTAAACAGAATCCACAGAAGTTTGTCTCTTTTATCCTGACCAGACAAGTGACAGTTCCGAACCTTGGTGTGGAAGTAGAATCCCTATCCTAATAAAAGTTTCCTTCCTGACACAAGTATTTGTAAGTACCCAAGTCTTGTTGTGGTTATTGTGCTGCCCGTCCTATCTGTGTTATATTGGAATTTAATGTATAACAGAGATTTTACAGAATGGAAAGATAGGTTTACAAGTAACAAATCTACTAAGTATTTAATAGTTCATCACGGCACTGTAACCTTCTAGATATGAATGTAGGTCACTGTATTACCTTTCTCTTGTATCACTGGTTCTTGTTCTGTGTATTGTTGTCACTCTGGCACTGTGGAGTGATGGGAACTCTGTAATGCATTTGCAGTGAGCCTCTCAAGAAGCTAATCATGTCATTAATCTAGTAATGATTTAGTATGAATTACATGTAACAGTATGACTTACTAGTCAGTGTAATTTACTGGTCAATCTATGGCACAGCCCTCACCTAAGGTAGTGATGCAGACAATGAGAACTAGGTGCAAACAGCAGAAATGGGCTTCCTTCACAGAAGAGCTGGGCTCATTGAAAGTGTGAGGAAAGTGGAAATTTAGGAGGTCTACAAAGTACAGCCACTGCTCCTCTGTTTTAATAAGAGTCAGTCAAGGTTGTTTAGTTACTTTTGGAGCTGCCCTCTAGGCACTTACCATAAGATATATACCAGATACAATTCAATGGAAGGTGATTATATGGCACAGCTAGTGCATGGTGGAGTTATTGATTATCTCAGCTTGCAAGAAAATGTCTATGGATCAAGTAGGATGTGCTGAGTGCTATTTTGGCGATAGTTAAGTCTGATCTCCTATTCTCAGCTTGCTACTGCTATAACACCCCACCACCACCAAGACGATGAATGTGAATTAAGATACGATCTTCCTAAGGTCTTTATGCATTAAAATTAAACAAGAACTTCTATATGTTGCTACATACTGAACACACCATGCACATAATCCACAATATCTATGCAGAAAGCATGGCACATCATAATGTTTTCTTTTATTCATTGTTTAGGGTGGCACACAGTTATTCTGTAGTAATGTTGAAGAGAACACTGAACAGGGTTTCACTTACTCTTAGAATATTGTGTTTTATTTTAGATGACCCAAACATCAGTATAATCTAATTGATCTTTATGCTCTGTGCATTAATTTGGGGGAGGGGGACTGAAGGAATGTCCTGGTGAGGTTTGGTAGTGGATAGGTTGTGAAGGGCTGATTATCATGATAGGATCAAGAGTGGGAATGATGTCCAGAGTTATAATTGATCTAAAATATCCAAGTCTAGGAGAACAAAGTGTTTTTAAATCAACTTGGGTAATGGAGTAAATGCTTTGACAAAAGTGTTATTCTTACACACAGTGATAACTACTTCTGGGAGAATATCTGTGTGCTGGATTACAACTGAGTGTCAGTTTAGGAAATTAGGTTCATTTGTATGGTGTTGTTAACAAGTGCACATCAAATATCAGTTACATAAAGGGTAAAGAAAAGATGTTGAGGAGTAAAGATGCTTACCAGTAGATTATTGGTGAGATGAAGTGTTTCTAGTTTTCTTGATCTTGGAGGCATCATCAACACTGTTCCCTTCCTAATCTAATGACAGCCAAATGGAAAGGAGTGGCTATGACAGTTATAAAGGCCAAATGACAGCTATAGCGAAGCAGATATAGGCTACTTGGAAAATTGAGAAAGAAGGTCAAATCGCACACCTTTGACTCAGAGAATTAAGGGACCTTAAGAGAACAGAAAAATCAAAGCATTCACCGTTGACTGCTTGGAAGTAAAAATTCAGGGTTATACATTAAAACTCTTACTTTTGATTTTTGTAAGTATTGTAGTTCAGTGAAAAGTGACCTTCTCGATAGTCATTGCTACTATGCATTCATATAACCCATTCTAAGCACTTGTTAATCATTATACAGTAACCTACACAAATAAGAAGTTGCAGCATTTACTCAGTTGAATACAGCAGAGTGAACAATATCACAAATTAGCCATGTTCTACTGAACAGGGACTGTGTATTGAAAAAAATAGTTCAGGTTTAAATGTATTAAAAGCTAATTGCTGGTACATATATGTATAAAAACAACTTAAAACATGAAAATGAAAACATTAGAAACAAACAAGCATTATTAAGGTCAAACTCTATCATTTAAAATGATGGTTGAAACAGATGGGTCTTAAAGTACCTCAGAAGAGCAGCATGTGCTGGGAGCCCACGAGAGCCATCTATGTTGTTGTTGTTGTATCTTTCAGCTTTTCCCAGTTAGGGGTCACCACAGCAGAACTCCGGTCTGCTAATGATTGGCAGAAGAGTTTTACGTGCCGAGTTGCCGGCCCTGATGCACAACCTTCAATGAAGGTACGCCCATTCACGCATGTCTCCACACAGAAGATGCTCTAGCTGAGAATTGAACCGGGCAGCGTCTTACTGTGAGGCAACAATGCTACCGCAGCACCACCACTGCAGTTATATGAGAGCCATCTATGTATTAAGTTTGAAATGGGACACACCTGATAGGCAAAAGAAGCAATCCTAGATGATTCAGGCAATACCAGCTATGAGCACACTCTATCACAGCAGAGGATACAGATGAAATACAATGCCACCTGCAGCTCTAGTAGATAGGCAGGACCCATGTCAGATAGTGCAAGGAAATTTAGAAAAACTTCATAGGTGAGAGAGGAGCAAATGCACAGGCTGAGAAGAACTGATGTAATATGATGATAAGGAAAGGTATCCGTTGTAACAGGATAGTCAAGTTTAGCACAATCTGCAGGCAATCAAAGTTCACAGACGAGAAGCTCTATATGTAGGTAGTTTAACAATACAGACAGGATGATTCTAGCCACGTCTTCAAGTTGAAAAAGATGCTTTATCTTGGAAATATTTCTTAAACCGAAGCAAGCAGATTTTATGACAGACACCACTTGGTCCTTGAATGCCAGCCTGTCATCAATGATAACTTTAATATCATGGCCTTGTCACCCCCATAATTTAGGGGTTATTGGCAGGAAATTTGAGTCCCTGAGAATGGCATGCAATGCCATGATAACCATTTGGCTCTGCTTAGCTTTAGAAAATTACAAACAATTCAGATGAACACCATAATCTGCCATGCCAGAAGCTGCTATGAAACCAAGCAGGAGCAAGACCAAATCAAACCAATGATCTCAGGCCAAGAGAATGTCACAGAAGATGTTAGTAAGAGCTGTCTCATTAATGAGTCCAAAGACCAAAGTAAAAAGGATCATAAAGATTGTATCCCTTAAGACAGAAATCAAGTTGTACATAAACTACCATCTCCACAGCTTATTAATGAAAGTGTGGTTGAAGATGTGCAATTACACATATGTATGTGTATCCTCATACACATACAGATGCAGGCATCTAACACTAGAATTGCATGATTTAACATGATACTGTAATATGCAGCAGAGATCACCTATGCTCAGGTCTATATTACATCCCCGAAATTGCTAAACACTGAACACCATTTCAGCGACACATAAAGAGTGAACTACAAGTTACGCGAACGGCCAGATCACCAAAATGTTTTCTAGGGAAAAAAAATCACTTGGCCGTTCCAGTGAAATTGCCCTTTTCCCCACTGTAGTATGATGTCAAAGTTGGTATTTAGTTAGGGGGGGTGTGGGGGGCACAACCCCCCTCATTGGGGGCATGGGGGGTGAAGCCCCCCACTTTGTAATGCTTGAGATGTTGTGTCATGTCTGGTTGGTGATCTGGCCATTCACATAACTTGCAGTTTGCTCTTTATGTGTCGTTGAAATGGCATTCGGTGTTAAGCCATTTCAGCATCGTAATATAGACCCCCCATGCTACTATGGTTTAACTCTGCTGCCAGTGTACTGTAGAAGTTCATATACCTGCATTTGACACTATTTGACTAATTGCAGTTTATAATTTAGCAAAGTGCTGATGTCAGCGAGAGACCACAGGGAACTAATATTGTACAGATCCAAGTGCTATACCAGAATAATGACCAAGGCATGCAAATTAGCCTGTTTCTTAACTACTTTCTGTAGTACTAAGCAATTGTTAGTGTCCCATTGCAAAGTGTACACACTGTTATTATGACCTGCTACCACAGTGGATTCTTGACACCTTCACTCATTCTATTAGTCTTCAGTTGCACACAGTTTATTCATTTCAGGGTTTCAGGGAAGCTGGAGCCTGTATCTGCAGTTAGTAGACATGACACAGGGAAATTAATCCCAGGTGAAGCAGCAATAATTATAAACTAATTACATGTGGGGGTAGGGCAGTAGCCCACTGCTGGGATTTAAGGAATGTGTTTCGACTTATCTTTTCCCTGTGAGAAGGTGACACATGAAGTAAAACCCTGGAAGCTACCCTGTATAATGCTAACAGGTAAAACAAACAAATAATCATGCAAACAAAAAAATAAATCATTCAGGACGAGGCATTTTGAGTGGCACACATATCTTTGCAGATAGAGTAAATAAAAATATATATTCAAAATGCACATGACATTCACATTCAGGCAGTGGCATAGCCCTATACCTTTTGCATAGACATTAATCAGCTGAAATGCAATGAATAAGTGACCGGAAACAATACAACTATCTGAAACATCCCCTGCTCAGTCTGTGGGTGACAATGAGAGTGAGAGGGCATGTTAATATAGTGTAAACCACTGTGTATATATCAGTACCTCTGAACAACAGGTAGAAAAATGGCCTGTTAGTGTAGAGCAGTGCTGAACAGCCATGCAGATTTCGGTGACTGGTGGTTTAGTGGCTCAATGCTCCACTTCTCTGTATACCACAGCACACTGTATGTCACAAGAAACAATGATATACACTTTGCGAATAACATACTATGCACATAATGTGGGATATACTGCCACTATTTAATGTCTTCTTTTGTTCAAGGAGGTAATTAATTAATATCACACAATCAAGTATATTTTATAAATATTTGTGTTACCTGTTACAATAATTTTATGTTTTTCTTACCACCCGTGTTCACAAGGTTCACTTTAAGAATAAGTCATTGAGAACTCTGTTTACATATCTTTTTACCAAGTATAAGTAAAAAAAAAATCAAAGACATAACTGCAAGAAAATGGCTTTTCACATGTTACAGCCATATAGAATTTCATCTCAGAAAATGTCCTTACTAAACTCTGAACCATTATCTGAAATGGAAAACGGCTTTCTTCATAGCCATGCTGTTATTTTTTTTATGGATGTGTCATGCCTACTGACACATTTTATTTCCAGTCTTATTTAATACATCATAGATGACAGTAGTTACCACTGTTATAAAATAAATGACTGTCACTGACTATTCATGCCTTTGATTTCTTTTGCTTCCAGAATGCAAACAATTTCTCCAGCAGGCATTTGCATTTTTTGTAATTCTGTTATATATACTATTATTTCACAGCATACTGCATTGTCCACAAGTTTTTTGATACTGTACTATAATGTTATTCACAATATTCTGTACATACGGATTGTGTGATACTGTACTACAATGTTATGCACCGTATTCAGTACACACTGGTTGTGTGATACTGTGCTACAATGTTATGCACAGTATTCTGTACATACTGGTTGTGTGATTCTGTACTACAATGTTATGTACAGTATTCTGTACATAGTGGTTGTGTGATACTGTACTACAATGTTATGCAAAGTATTCTGTACATACTGGTTGTGTGATACTGTACTACAATGTTATGTACAGTATTCTGTACATACTGATTGTGTGATACTGTACTACAATGTTATGCACATTATTCCATGCATATTGGTTGTGTGATAGTGTACTACAATGTGGTGCACAGTATTCTGTACATAATGGTTGTCTGATACTGTACTACAATATTTACAGTATTCTGTACATATGTGCTTGGATATGTAGATGGTTTCTCAATAGGCAGCACAGCTAGTAGCATTACATGCAGGGTGAGGTCGGTTTAAAGACATTGTACAAAAGCACAGTGCTTGAAACTGCTCAATATGCAGGACATACAAATGATTGTGTAATGACATGTAAATAAGAAATGCCATGGAAACAGACTAACATGACAGACTGATTTAGAGATGTATAAAATGGTGAAGTTTGATAACCTTGCTCACTTAGGCTGAATGTTATGGTTAATGAAATGTATGCTAGAAGCCATGTTAGATATAGCAGCAACAGCAGTGGCTCAATAGCCTGTATTGGTAGGCCCTGTCAGAGCCAATGTTGGCGATGTTGTGGTCATGGTTGCCCGTACCACCTGAGGCACTTCAGGTAGAACTGACATACTGGCACCTCAAAGGGCAGAAAATAATTAATTGAATCTGAACTGACAGGGAAATGTCCCTGATTACTGATCCAAAAGTTAGGGACCTGGGAACCTATTCAGCCAATGAACTGACCTGTGATCACCACATATCCACTATTGTAAGAAGGTACTTTTCCATTTCACAGCCTACTTTTAAAAGTATGATGTCCAGGTCCAGGGTTGTGATCATTCTACTGTATTTTGCAACATTCAGGTTGATCATTTGGTGTAATGTTCCATTTGGTATGTATCTGTTTAAAGATTTGGCATAACTTGAATGCCCCCAAGGCTTTCATACTAATAAAATCATGGGCCTAAATCTTAAAAACTATGTAGTCCATTTCAAAGCCATGTCCCTCTTCTTTGTGGCATACAAAAAACTGAAAGGTAATCTATGCATCATATACAATGCATCAGCAGACCCCATGTTTTCTAAACAAGAAATATCTTCATTAAATTATCACTTACAACATAGGCAATCATACATTTATAGAAATGAAAACAAACCACACTGACATAATTTTACTTGAAAATATTAAACATCACTTATAGTCTATCCAATCTCTGTCAGTCAAACATTACATAGCTAATTCAAATCCTGCCTTCCTTTAAAACTTGTTCCACCTCTGCATGTATTGTTCCCAGAATTCCCATTTTTTCTATGTAATTTGCTTCTAGCTGTTCCTAAAGATCCCATTTCCGATTGTTTTATCTCTGTATTCACTACTTTCTAGTACGGTTGGTTTAGATTTTGATTTCCATTTTCTAGTAATTGCTTTTGTGGCACCCACCATAATTAGACTCAGGAGGCCTTACTATGTCTAGGCACTTTTGATTCTGTATCATAGCTCAAAAAATCATTACCTTAGTTATAGCAGTTTGTTTAGCCAGTTTTTCAGATAGAGTAGACTGCAGAAATCTTAAAGTCTACCAACTCATTACACTCCCAGAAAATATGTTCCCATTTACCTCTTTCTTCTCCATCACATATCTAACATTTGCTGTCTAACAAAGGAATATTTCTTTGGAGTCTACTTGGGGTGTAAAAATACCTTTGTAAACACTTCCAAGCAAAGATCCTAAATCTTCTAGACTTTGTTGCATATTTGTGAGACATACATATACCCCACCCAATGTTCATTTGTGAATTGCTTATCCAATCTCTCTTCTCAATCCTTTCTAACCTCCTCTGATGAATTCTTATAGTTGTCATGCAATATTTTATATGCTCTACTAATTATTCTTTTTTTTAACAGAAACTTCTATTCTAGATTCTACTAAAAATTCTACCAGTACTTGTCTTTCACTTAGGATCCTGCTGTGTCTTTCTCTTTGCCTATACTCTGATATCAGTCCTTGACAGGGAAGGCAGTATCTAGCTTGCAGTCCAAATAAATAATTGGGCTCTTCTCATTCTATTACTTTCTCCTCCCTACTTATTAGCTCCCAATACTTTGGTCCTTTTGCCAGTTTTCTAAAATAAAATCCCATCCTCCTCTTGTCAATTGTCTCTATCCCTAATTGCAGATATCCCTATCAGCAGAATGTCATATCTCCATTCCCATGTTGGCTTAGTTCTTAGAATACTTTCTGCTACTTTATGAATATAATATTGTGTATGATTATTGTTATTCTACTTAAGGATCTATATCCAAAATCATAGCCTCTCCCTGTTTCTTTAGCTTACCCTCTATTTCATCATCATCCCTCTCCACTTTGAATTATACTTTTTCTGCTTGTGCCATGTATAGGAACCTTAACTGTGTAGCTCTAAAACACCCCATTCAAATAGGGTAATTCCAAACTACCTTGTTCTTTTGGAAGAATCAGGTTATCCCCTTGACTCTTGCCATATTTCCTTCCCAGATAAAATCCTTCATCTCTTTATTAATTGCTATCCACAACTTCTCCT
>NC_056743.1:1725466891-1725521422 GCF_019279795.1 Protopterus annectens | reverse complement strand
CCCAGTCATATGACTAGCTGCTGGGGGCCCCAATCTTGCATAGACTTCTGGGAGCTCTGTTCTGACATGTTTCCCAGTCCGGACTGCTGCTGAGACAGTCTGTGCATGCTGCATGCTCCAGACTGTCTCAGCAGCAGTCCAGACTAGTGCGCATGCGCGAAAGTCTGTGATTTTTAAAATTTTTTAAAATCTTTTCTTTTTCTTTTATTTTCTTCTATTTTCTTTATTTTACAGCTGAGGGGGCTGCAGTCCGGCAGTCCAATAGCACGGGCCACCCCTGACACATATAAAAGCTTTTCTGATATATTGTTGTTATGCAAACATGTACAAATGTTACTAAGTCATCTCTGTATAAGACATGTAAGTTATACATGCATTGTGTATAAGCATGTGCAGAAATCTGTATGCATATTTACAATAACAGTACTAAGCTAGTTCTGTATAAAATGTACATTACTTTCAGACATCAGAGTTTAAGTCACTCATCACCCTAACTGACAGACTATAATATGAGCTCCTCAGGTTTTTATTATAAACATTAGAAACTTTAGCTTTAGTTTTTAAAAATGTTGTCCTCACATCTACCACTCCAACTGTCCATAGAAGGTATAAACTTATATATCAATTAATGTTAAAATGAAAATGAGGACAACTTTTCAGTCTTCTAAGGAATAGTTTTGCAGTGTTTCCATAAAATTGCATAAACTGTAATATTCAACATTTTCAATGTCTTCTTTCCCCTACTTTGGTAAGAAACATTTATAAGCATGTTTGAAATGTACAAATAAAATGTATTTGATTGGTTTTAATATATATCAGTAAGCCCATTATACTTTATATATCAACATGGGATAAACAAAATAATAATATAGTCTAGAAATGGTCTGTAGAATGATAAAAGTCATCACAGCCAGATTTCTTAAGTTTTGTACTGAAAACAACTTTTTTTGACTTTGAAACTAAAACTTGGTTTTGAAGAATATTATAGTATTCTTCAGATAGTATAGGAGGTTTAAAATATTCAAAATATATTTCCCTCATTCTGGAACATGTGTAAGTAACAAAATACAGAAGTCTGAAATAACCTCCATACCATATATAATATCATATTATCTGACTGAAAATTGTATTGTTTTTGAATTTTATTTTACCTCATTACTGAAATGATGGTATATTTACCACTATATTTCCATACCAAATGCATCATTATGAGTTTCTTACTTCTTAACAGTATAAGTTGTCAACTAGGCCTTGTATGTAGAACACTTTATACTGAAAAGTAACACGTATGATGATGTAGTACAGAAAACATAATCTAAGTAAGAAGACATGCGCCATTTTTGGTTGCCCAGAGTGCTTTGCTTGTGTTTGTAACTTATTATTCAATATGTGCAATTACATCATTTTGGGGTGCAATTAAAGAATAAACAGTGAAAGTGAAATATCAAGCAAAAGATTATAATCACTTTTTTTTTCAAAACTCACTGACATTTTTAAGATGAGAAGTATTATTGGGTTTCAATCGGCCGGTTTCCACTGGTAATAATGTTCAAGAAAATTTTGGGGACTTATTGGTTAACTTTGAAAAAAACAGCTAAAGAGGTACAAGGCTTTGTCATAAGACAATTTATATTTAAAAAAAATTGCATTAAGATGAATATTGTACCAAAAGGGTTGTTTTTTTTAAGTATTCAGATTGTATTACCATTGAGGATTTGGTGTTTGGTAAATTATAAGAATTTTCTTAACCAATATGGTATTCAATTGATGAGAATCTTAACATGATGAAAAGTTGATGCACAATTTATGCGAACAATTAAGTGAGCTTGACAAACATATTCATGATATCAGCATTTTCATGAATAAAATCAATAATTATGAAGATGATTTCATTTCTGTAGTATGTGAAACTAAAACTATTTCTCACAAGATGTGCTGGGATATCAAAATGGTATGGCCTATTCCCTCTCCTTTTAAATAGTACTAATCCAGCTTGTGTGAAAACGTATACTTCAATTATGTCTGATAGTGATGATTTTTTTAGACAATGAGAATTGGTTTCCACTTTTGAGATTCTTGACACAGTTAGTGGAGAAAAAACCCACCAACTTTGCACAGAAAGTGCCATAATCGACAATCATCAGCCAAAAGAACCTCAGCCATACATCATCTTCCAGCAATGGCCAAACAGAAATACAAGAAAAGACAGACAGAAAGGGGAAGAGGCACAGAGTGATACACAACAGATAAAAAGTTTTACTTCTCCAGACAGAATGACATTTAGACAGACATTGCATTTGCAGCTTTTCAGATTTGTGTATTAAGCAAAAATTTTTCTTTTATCCCAACTAAATCAGCGGATATTGCTCATACTTTATTGGAGCCCAGGCTTTAAGTTAGAGTGCATAATGTGGATTATCTTTTACACAGTGTTGATCTAGATACAAAACATCTATCTAAGCCTTTTTAATCCACATTTTAAATACTACTCCATAAACATTCCAAGATGTATATTTTTTTTGGTTATAGAGTTTAATTGTTGCTTAGATCTCTGTTGAAACTGTTGTCTCACTGTTCTGAGAGACTGATCGGCAAATATACAAAGCTGAGAATATTTTTTTGGTTTTAAAGTTTGTACTGTAAGTTGTTGCTTAGATCTCTGTTGAAACTCTTTTTCCCACCCCACCCCCATTTTCTGCCGTGTCTTCAGTTGGTATAGTAACAGCTGCATTCAAATTGTTGGAACCTGTGTTCTGAGAGACTGCCTTACAGATTATCTGCAAATGTACAGAGCTGAGTATATTTTTTTGGTTATAGAGTTTGTTAATTGTTGCTTAGATCTCTGTTGAAACTGTTGTCTCACTGTTCTGAGGAACTGATCAGCAAATATACAGAGCTGAGAATATTTCTTTGGTTTTAAAGTTTGTACTGTTAGTTGTTGCTTAGATCTCTGTTGAAACTGTTTTGTCCCACCCACCCTATTTTTGGTTTGTAGTTTAAATTTGGTGGCTTTTGCAGTTGCCCGCCCCACTGTAGATTTGATCTGGGACACTCCCCCAGTCCCATCTCTGTGCCACATTCTACCTAATAAACTCTTTCTGCACTTGCTTTTAGTCCTTTTTAGTTTAATTGCATTTTTTAAACTGTGCTTGGACTAATATTTCTGCATACTCAAGTGTGCTAGCTTGCACTGCATGTGAATTGTTTTTATTACAGTTTTTGCTACTTTTCTGTAAAAAAAAAAAAAAAAAAAAACTGTAAGCCTGTTTCCTACCTTTCCTGTAACTAGTGTTTCAGATACATATTTGCTGTATCCAGGACTGTATGTAAGCTTCTGAGCCCCCCAAGCCTTTCTGTGTTGGAGGGAAGCCTTCTAGCTTATCAGTGGGAGTGGTAAGCACTAGGTAACCTGTCTACCACATAAGGATTGGTTCTGGAACAGAAATTGTAGTTATTGGCTGTTTGGGCAGTCTTCATCTCTCTCAACTTTCTGATTTGAAAGCCTGCATTTGAACTTGTTTCTGTCCTGTAACTCGTCTAGTGCAGATACAGATTCTTAGTTTAGCAGAAACGCAAACAACCTCCATCCCCAACACAACCCAAATGACACATAGCCCACAGACTCAGTGTGCCACTCAACCACAGCCAATAAGGCAAAACAACGTACCCAACACACTAGTCATAGGTGACTATAGACAGGCACATTGATGTCCCACACACCAGGCTAGACAAGGAGAAGGTTACTGTTAGCTGCCTGTCAGGTGCCAGGATCTGCCACATAACTCATGCACTCAGGTCACTCCACAACAAGTACAAATATGACTCTGTCATTGTCCACTTTGGTGTGAATGACCTGAGATGTACCTTCCTGGACTACACAAAAAGAGACATGGAAGAGCTCTCCAATCTTGTAGCCTAGGCAGGTATGATCCTAGCCCTGAGTAGCATTCTGCCATTGCCCAGAATGATACCGAAGTACAAGGACAAAATGATTGATTTCAACAATTGGCTAAGCTTTTGGTGTCATTCTAAGAGGATCCAGTATCTGTCTGCTTGGGATGACATGGTCGACAGACCACGATGCTTTGCCACAGATGGCCTGCACCTGTCACCCCTGGGATTCTGGATACTGGCCAAGGCTCTTGCTGCCCCTATAGTGCCTTTTTAGGCAGGGTTCAAATAACAAATTCACCACCATAACAGGAACAGGCAAGCAAAAACTGAGGGTAATGCTACTCAATGCTAGAAGTCTAAATCTCAAAATGCACTCACTCGAGGCACTCCTTAAAATGGAGAACATCGATATCTGTGCAGTGACTGAGACCTGGTTCAAGGCTCCAGAGAGCACCCCTGCACTACCAGGCTATAACTCATACCACACTTTTCAGCCATGTAACCTGGACCAAAACATCCTGGAGGGTGGTCGGCCCGCAGTCTCATAATCCACTCGGATTCCTCATGTTCAGTCAGATTAACTAAATCACCTTCTCTTTCATTAAGTTTTAGCTGGGATATAATCATGAAAAGAAAATTGTGACCTTCATTCCTTTTTATATGGGCAAATAGTGCATTGGTTTCTTTCTTGGTCCTTATATCTGATAGATATTTGGAAATTCTTTCTTTCACTTTCATGTTGGTTTTGCCTACATAAAAAGCAGTACAAACTGTACAGGTAGCGATATAAATCACATTTCTACTATCACAGTTAGCACTACCTGAAAAATAAAATACATGAATGGAAGTGTACCGATCAAGCCATTTTTAAAGAATAGAAAAATTGTTCAGTTTACCTCTTAGCCCAGCTAGTATAAATATGATTTATAGTTTTTTTAGTTACATAGTTTATATTCCGTTCACTATATTTTCCATTATATTATTATCATGTTTTAGTGTCTATGGATGAACTACAAAATGGGAACTAAATATAGGCTTTGACTCTAGAATGAAGATTAGGACTTATGATTTTATCAGCTACTGAAGTAATTCATATAAGAAGCCACCTTTATGCCTCTATTGGTTTTGTCAGTTTTTTATCAAGGAGCTCTTATGTCTTAAGCATTTAGTTTTTAATAATTGCTAAGCCTGATATTGCTCTATTATGTGCTATATTTTCATTAAGTGATCTAAGATTATTCTATATTAGTGCGTTTTCATTTAATTTGCCTGAAACTACTGCATTGTCTACAAAATTCAAAGTGGCTTAGTGGTAGAATTCTTGCCTGTCATTTAGGAGATCTGGGTTAGATTCCCAGTTAATGCACTAATTTTAAGCATGTAAGCTAGAGACTGCTTTATCAAATGTGTGTAAGATTATTTTATACTAGTGCTTTTTCATTTAATTTGTTTGAAATTACTTATTTGTTTACATAATTCAAAATGGTTTAGTGGTAGAATTTTTGCCTACCATGTGGGAGGTTCGGGTTTGATTCCCGGCCAATGCATTAATTTTAAGCATTTAGATTTTAACAAACGTAAGGCTTGCTTATGTTTTAACATATGTTTTTAAGGGTGCATTTTTATTAAGTGAATTTTGCATATTATAGGTATTTTAACTACTAAATTATTAGAAAATGTTATTAGCAAGTAGTTTCTTATATAAATGTGATGTGAACTATCGATCCATATAGAAGAGAAGCTTGATTCACATTTTTACTTCTATTGGCTAGCTTAAGCCAATGATATTTAGGAAAGTGAAGTCTGATTTACATCTTTACCTTTATTGGTTAGGTAAAGTTCATTAGAATAATCAAGTACAGTGGATGATAAAGTTGCTTGTATAAGCACCTTTATTGGTTAGGCTAAAACATGATATTTACATATTATTTGTCATTGGCTGATAGAAGCTTTATATTATGTTGAAGTGGTTTTTGAATGTGGATCTGAAGAAGGCTTTAATAGCTAAAAGCGCTTGTTCTCTGTATTTCTGTTTGTTGTTTTGTCGCTATCATAGTCTTAAATAAATTGTTAAGTCAAGTTTTACGGTGTGGAGCATCGCTTATCTTTTGTTTTTAGTTGTATTTTGCTGAGCGAGCTAAATTGGAGCATCCTTCTTCTGCTTTATGATGACGTATTTATTCAGCCAAAGGGATCATTTTGACAATTATTATGCAGTTAATTTTATCAAAAATAGAACAGAGGTATATCCCCCTATCATTCTTCATGGAAACAGCTCCAGTACTTAGTAGTTATGACCACCCCTCCTGGCATGATTAAAGGGCATTTCCCTGTTCTTTCTCCTATTAACCTGGTGCAGTTGGGCATTCTGAGGCAGTGTAGCACTGCCTCATGTACACAGAAAACCCTCTCCTCTTACCTCCCTACAATCAGACTTGTGAGAGATGTACTTATATCACCAAATTGGAAGCTATTCACTTTCCAGGCAAGAACGGAGTAGCTGGTCAAGAGGCGAAGGTCAACACCTGCAGCACATGGAGCACATAGCTCTCCAGAACATCCACTATCACAGCTGTCACATAAAAACACAAACCACACACCCACCTTTGCAGAGGCTCTCAATATAAATTTACCCAAACAGCAGAGATCTACATGACAGAAACGCAACATAGCACAAACCACAGGACACATAGCTCACCTCTACAGTGTGCCCCTCAACCTAAGCCCCAAAGGCGAAACACCTTGTCCAATACACTAATCATATGTGACTCAATAGTGAGGCACACTGATGTCCCACTCACTAGGTTGAATAAGGAGAAGATAACAGTCAGCTGTCTATCAGGTGCCATAATCCACCACATAATGCACACACTCAGGTCACTCCACAACAAGTACAAGTATGACTCTGTCATTGTCCATGTTGGTGTGAATGATCTTAGACGCACCTCCCTGGACTACATGAAAAGAGACATGGTGGAGCTCTCGGATTATGTGGACCAGGCAGGTATAACACTTGCCCTGAGCAGTATCCTACCATCACCCAGAATGATACTGCAGTACAAACAAAAAATGATTGACATCAACAATTGGCTAAGTTTCTGGTGTAATTCTAAGGGTATCCAGTATCTGTCTGCTTGGGAAGACATGACTGACAGACCTCAATGCTTTGCCAGATATGGCCTATATCTGTCACCCCTGGGTATCTGGGTACTGGCTAAGGCTCTTGCCACCCCTATAGTGCCTTTTTTAGGTGGTGTTCCAAAGATCAAATTACCACCATAACAGCTATAAATAAATGCAGTCTGAGGGTCATACTACTCAATGCTAGACGTCTAAATCTCAAGATGCACTCACTCAAAGCACTCCTCAAAATGGAGAACATTGACATGTGTGCTGTAACAGAGACCTGACTTAAAGCGGCAGAAAGCACCCCTGTGCTACCAGGCTATAACTCATTCCACACCTTTTAGCCCCAGAACAAGGAATGAAGCTCCAAAGGCAGTGGTGTCTCCATAAATAATATGCAGACCTCCAGACTTGTAGCCCAGCATAATGCATCTGAGATACTTCAGGTACAACTAACATTAGGTAATACTCTCACTTCATGTTCCTAACCACCCTGGAAACTATCAAGGTCCAACCAACACTCTCTTACTAGATGACTTCAACTACCCCTCCATCAACTGGGAAAATTACTCAAGCACCAATACACTGGCCCAACGCTTCCAAGATTTCATCAATTCCAATGCCCTGCACCCACTCATTCTGACCCCCACTAGAGGATGCAACATCGTTGACCTGGTTATTACTAACATGGGTGACCATTGCTCTACACCAGTAGTCAATCCCTCCCTGGTCAGATCCGACCATAAACTAATCACCATGGAAATCCTCATCTCACCCCCCCCCCCCACAGGGGTAACCACCTTAAAAAACTTCCCCAAAGCTGACTTTGGACTCCTAAAAACAGAGGTGGCTAACTTCATAGCACCCAAAATAGCTGCATGACATCTGAATCATACACCAGTGCACTGTATGAACATGTACATAAATGCATGGAGCTAGCCATACCCAACAGAACCAAGACTCTCTCCTCCAAAAAAAGAAGGCCAATCTGGTGATCCCCTGCCATTAATAAACTCTACAACAGAAGGAAGAAACTGTTGCAGAAAAAAGTGAAGTCCCAGGACTGGAAAAACTCCCATATTAGCCTCAACAAAAAGTTGAGATCCCTCATCAAATCCTCTTAAGCCAGCTATGATAGCAGAATTGTGGCAAACACTAAAACATAATCACAAAGCCTTCTACAGCTATATCAAGAACCTCCATAGCAATACCCAGATTTGCTCTCAGTTACTGCATAATGGTACCTTCTATACTGAGCCAACAGATATTGCCAGCATAGTAACCGACAGATTCAGTGCCAACTTTAACCTCCCCCAAGGACCAATCACAATACCGGTAGAATGCTAGGCACCCATGATTACTGCAGCACAGGTTAAAGCTGCATTGCCCAAGGCCAAGAATACAGCTTCCGTGGAACCCGATAATATCCCTGGCTGTGTTCTACATGAACTACACAGAGAACTGGCACCACATCTGTGTGCTCTGTTCAGTCACAGCCTCACCTCAGGCTTTGTCCCTACTGAATAGCACACTGCTACAGTCATCCCTCACCGTAAAGGGGAAGTGACTACAGACCCTGGAAATTATCACCCCATTAGCCTGATGAGTCTGAGATGTAAAGCTATGGAGCACAACATCATGGACCTGATTAACAAAGATATAAGAATTCTCCAAACTCTAGACCCCACGCAATTTGGCTTTGTGAAAGGGAGATTATGCCTGCTCAACCTGGTTGACTTCTATGAGTCAGTCACCAGTGCTGTGGATGAAGGTAAGGCAGTGCATACAGCCTACCTTGATCTGACCAAAGCCTTTGATACCATTCCTCACTCAGGAATTATTAATAAACTCACTAAACTAGGCATCAACCCCTATATCACTAGGTGGGTTGCAAAGTGGCTCACAGAACACACAGTGTGAAAGTAGCAGACTCCAAGTCAGACTGCCGACCAGTCACGAGTGGAGTCCCACAGGGATCAGTCCTGGGTCCTCTCCTGTTCAGCATCTACTTAATAAAAGTCCAGGCCAACACAATGGGACTCTGGCTGACCAAGTTCACAGATGACTGCAAGCTGGGCGCTATTATTAACTCCCCAAGTGATGCAGATATCCTACAGAAAGGCCTCACTGAGACCAGTGACTGGTGTTGAAACCATGGCCTTAAGCTTAACACAAAAAAAAATGTGTCGTCATCCCTTTGGTAAAAACTCATTTCCCACTAATTACCACAAGGATGGGAGCCCACTGAACACTGAAGGTGTTATAAGAGATCTGGGACACAGGTTGACAGCAATCTCTCCTTTGACCACCACATTGTGGTCAGAAAGTCCTTCTATGTGGCACATCTCATTACCAATGGTTTTTCATCCAGGAAAAAAGAGGTCATTGTCTCTTTGTACTCTTCCCTCATTAGACCAATCATTGAGTATAATGCCCCATTTGGCATGTACCTCACTAGACACCTGTCCCTCACAAAGATGTCCTAGGCATTAAACACATGTCCTACATGAAGAGACTCAAAAGACTCCAGCTATTCTCTGTCTCATATCACCTACTTAGAGGTGATCTCTGCTTGACTTACAAATGCATGTCTGTCCCAGCTCTGTTAGAAATGCTACATTTAAAGAAATCCCAATCCCTCCACACCACACACTCCTGGGATCTTAACCTCATTACCACAATCAGCAGAACATGCTTGAGGGACAGGTTCCTCACCCAGGGACTGCCCATGCTCTGGAATAAAATTCCCATACATGTCAAGCACAGCACCTCACTGTCCCTCTTCAAGATAAATCTTGATGAGTGAATGGGTAATAGAAAGTTCAACCTGGGGATCACTCTAGTGGCTCTACTTGATAGATGCACTGGGAACTAACGTTGGGCGGCACATGTCCAGGGCACCTCTGTGGGCTAGGCTTGTAAAGGCTCAATGGCCATTAGCCTAGTACACACCTATGAACCTATAAACCTATGGACAAAGGCAAATACTAAAGTTCAAGGTTCAAAGAAAAGGGTTATTAAACCCCTTTATTTAGACATGATTGTTGATGCAGCATGTATTTTCAGTGTCCTGAAAGATAATAGAAAAAATACGGGGGTAATTTAGAATTGACTACAGTGTTGGGAGATCAACCTGCCATGATATATAGGGAAATTATTCCCAATAAATTATTTTATAGCAGGATAAGACCATTATTAAACCCATTATGAGTAAAAAAGATGTGGGCACTTAGTGTGGCTCTTGTAAAGCATGCTGCTTAATTTTACAGGGTAAATGTATCGTATTACCACATAACAACTGGACTATTTATGCTAGACAACACTAAACATATAACTCTAAGGCTATCACATATATTGCAGTATGTGATTATTGTGAAACATTTTTGTTAGCATGACTTCCAGGTGTTTTAAAACTGTATTATCAAACATGCAAATGATAGAAAAAGTGGAAATGTCAAACAATGCATTATTTAAGCATTAATGAAATTATTCGGATCATAAGAAGTTTCATTTTTTGTATTGGACCATGTCCCCCCAATATGATGGGGGATGACTTTATAAACATGACTGACCATTATACTGACTATTGTCACTACACTTGTTATCCTACAGACTGCTAAAAGGTGACCTGTGTCTGGCATACAAGGTAACCTCTGACCCATTAATGATGGATTGCACAGCAGCAAGTCAAATGGCATCAGAAATACTTGGCCTAGGGATCTAAACCTGTTTTACAACATCAATAGAACAGTTTGGAGAGACAGGTGTATCTTGCAGAAAATACCAATGCTATGTGACAGATTCCGTCTCCACATAAAACAAAGTTCAGCCCTGTCCATATTCAAGTGGAACTTAGAGCTATAGATGGAAAACAGAATACTTGCCTCGGAACTGACAGTGTACTACTAACTGATGCAGACAGCTTCTAAATGCCTTATATCTTGCATGGGTCTCCTCACATTAAATTATCTATGGCATGATCCCAGTTATTCTTATTAGGAGTAATATATAATTATTGTCCATGAGATGGATAAGGCCAATCTATAACCAAATGGGATAGGTTATTTTGAGCATAAAAAGTGAAATTAGCTAAGCTTAAGAAGGCCCGCAAGGGCAGCTAGCCTAGAGGTTATATTTGAACCTATGATCTTATGAACAGAGGGATATCCTGTGCAACTGAATGTACACACAGATAAAATTTGCGATTTGAATGTTTCAACAAATATCACATTTTCTAAAAAACTATGGAGTCATTTCATGTTTTTACTATACAATTTTATACTGAACTGAACTGTTATTAATCTGTCACATCGTGACATTGCCAGCCCAGCTATCTGGAATTTTGTAAATAATTCTGTCATTTGTGAATATTGATATGATTTATACAGAACTGCATGTTATGTACTGAGCTTAAAGAATGTAACCACAGCATACCCTGTGGAACATAGAAGATTAACTTACAAAACTTCAAGAAAATAAGTTGAAATGAAGTGCTTTATGATGTGATATAAAAGTTAGTTAATGCAGAAAGAAGACAGGATGTCTAGAGCCAGAAGTTTTTCTATTGTCTTGGAGAGAAGTATTTATTATGTCTAAAATGCAAAAGTGTTTTATTGCTCTGTGACTTCCTAACAGCTGCACATCTGAGAGATATGTATGTCGTACACAGAGATGTTAAAAATTCTGTTAGTATCTGTTATCTTGGAAGCTGAAGGCAGGTTACAGAGTGATGTCATCCAGGCTAACCTAGCAGTAATATGTGATATAACTCTTGCAGAAAGGGAGACTGGGCATTTTATGTCTTGCCTTGGATCTAGAAACATCCATTCAGCACTTCTGTCATTTAGGGAATAGTATCTCTTAGATATAAGTACGACTATAGTAAAGATTAGTTTAGATGTTTTCTGTATTTATTTGAAACTGTCCTGCAATATTGTTTTAAAGTATTTCCTGTGATTCTGATCTCTGTAGTTACTGTGTTGATTGAGTATTGTCTTGTTCTTTTATTATTTATTATTAAATATATTTTAACATATCTTTGTGGTTGGTTTGTTTAGAGATATTTAAGCTCTTAGGGTACTTGTTTATGTATTTGGTGACATGGTATAGGCCACTCCAATAGCCTTGCTCTTGGTCACACTTACCATTTGGATAATAATAACATTACTCAGTAGGATTGGTCACCCGTTTCAAGGGCCTTAACTAGCTGATAATTAGGGGTTGGTGGCAGTGATAACTACCTTATAGTCTGGGCAGAAGGGGGTATAGTTAGCAAACCTGTGCCAACCTTCATAGGTGTGTGTGTGTGTGTGTGTGTGTGTGTGTGTGTGTGTGTGTGTGTGTGTGTGTGTGTGTGTCTGTCTGTGTGCACGTGTGTGTGTGTGTGTGTGTGTGTGTGTGTGTGTGTGTGTGTGTGTGTGTGTGTGTGTGTGTGTTATTTGTTTATTTATTTTATTTTATTTTACATTTGTTGACCGAGCTAGTCTAACTGGATATATGCTCATTTTCAGTAGAGGCCCGAGGAGAAAAGCTCCGAGAAAAAATATTATACATCACAAAAACAGTGGAAAAAAAACAATTTATATAAGTATTCAACTGCTTAGCAAAAGTTTTTGCAAACAGTTATAAGGTTACACATATGAAAACAGATTGTTATTATACAGTTGTATAAAAAGAAATAACAAAATTTAATGTACATGAGTTTACTCAGGACAGTAAGGTAGGCAAACAAATAAAATTATTGATTCTAAGACAGAGTAGAGGATAGAGGAATATCAGAAGAAAAACGTTTCTAGTTGAGAAGTATTTAGACAAAAAGGAGAACAGTATCAGTCAGGATTAGAGCAGGGGCAGAGCCATCGGTTTTAATAAAGATTTTCAATTGTTTCTTGAAAAGGTTGGTGGAAGTCAGCGGTATGTTTGTATTTAAATCAAATCTCAAAGTGTGTGTGTGTCAGCTACTTGGACAGGGACATGGAGCACTGGTTGGACAGAGCCAGTGCTGGAGTTCTTGGTGTGACCCCTCAGCTGAGATTTTGAACTGTATAGCTGTGCCAGTGGGGAGTCTTATTGGGGATCTGGGGAAAGAGGGAGAAACCAGCCCCAGACTGACTGTGATCTGTGTGTGCTCTTAAGGGGAATTGTACTTTACTGTGTGTGTACTTGTCATCCTCCCATTGTGTACATCCCTCACTGCTGCCATTGGTGAGGATTGAAGCTCCTTGATTACTGAGCCAGTGCAGGGGCATCACACACATATACAGCTGTTTAAGTGTAAATACTGCAAGAAAAAAACCTAGCCAAGCTAGAGTGTCCCCTCCTGTAATAGATGCCCATGGGATATATGCAAACGACTCTTTAAAGACATCAAGTGTTTCAGCTATTTGGCTTCTGAATGTCCATGACTTTTTGGTTTTTCTTTTTAAGTCTTTGTGGATGCATTCATGCCAATAAAACCAAATCCACTAGCTGTGGACATGCATGTTTTGGCCATCTTATGACTTCATCAGCAAAGGATAAGTGGATTGTTTGGCTATACTTTAGCAACACAGGGTCTTTAAACCCATCAGATGTCCGTAACAAATAAGGTGTCTGCAAAATATCCCAACTAACATCCAAATCAAAGAGTAAAAAGTTTCCACAGACAAAGCAAATAGTAAAAACTACAATAAAAACCTACCCAAGTCAGACTTTTCACTGTATGACACATTAAACCTCCTGTAATAGAGGCCCATGGGATATACGCAATGACCCATTAAGGAAATAGTGTTTCAGCTATATTGGCTTCAGAATGCCCATGACTTTTTACTTTTTCTTCTTAAGTCTTTGCGGATGCATTCAGACCAATAAAGTCAAACTCCACTAGCTGTGGACATGCATGTTTCAGCACAGCATATATTTATATATATATATATATATATATATATATATATCTATATATATATATATATATATCTATATATATATATATATATATATATATATATATATATATATATATATATATATATATATCTATATATATTGGTCTATTTCTAAATTTCAAAGTTTAAAATCTTTAAATTTCTGACCATAAGATCAAAGTTTTGAAATTTCAAGCCTTTGAAATGGAGACCAGCATACAGAGTGGAACAGTATATTTATGGTATATACTACTGATACTTAGTAATAAGTTGTTGTGTCTTTCGACTTTTCCTGGTTAGGGGTCGCCACAGCAGAACTCCAGTCCACTAATGATTGGCAGTAGATTTTTACGTGCCAAGTTGCCGGCCCTGATGCACAACCTTCAAAGATGCCCATTCACGCATGTCTCCACACAGAAGACGCTCTAGCTGAGAATCGAACAGGACAACGTCTTACTGTGAGGTGACAATGCTACCGCAGCACCACCACCGCAGTTGATACTTAGTAATAAGTAATTTATTTAATTAATTAACATCTGTTTTATTTAGGAAGGAATTAAGTTACATTACAACTTCATTTGCTACATTTATGATGATGCTAATGAATTTGTTAAAATGGATTAGTATTTGTTGTATAAATGAACTAGATCCATGTACTATGTTTATGTGTCTAAAATGAATACTGTAGCTTTAAATTTTGGATATTTAATTTTGTCAGCTGCATGATCCCGGTTTGCACTGACAAAATCAGTCTGCCTTAGTCTCTTGTTACAAGTCAGACTGCTTTTAAACAAATATAGACGAAAAGCCACCAGCTAGATGATAAATATTATTTAATAACAAACAAAACTTGTACAGCTAAAACGTACTTCGAACAAACTTGCGACAAACTTAAAAGTAAATAGAAACACTTAAAAACAAGAATAGACTTCAATGTGAGCGCTTTCGTTTAAATATTTTAAACTTCCTCAGACAAAAGACATCTATTACATCACTTCCTTTTATAGCCTTCACAGAAAATTCAAATTCAAATTGGAGCATGCTCAGTAGCTAAAAAATGGGAAATAGAATTTCTAAATACAATTCAAGGAATGCTTAAACAACAGCAATTGAATACTAAAAAGACAATAATAATACATTATATTATATAAAAATTTAAAAACTAATAATTTAGATCATTCTTTTTATATAAATCATGAAATCACAACTTCTCCAACCCTTAACATTTATAAATAATTAAATATTAAATATTAAATAATAAAATGTCACAACTAATATATTCCATATAGTAAATTATCATATAACATATATTATTATTACATAGCTTCCTCCATATACACTCAAAATTATTAAAATACTTAAAATCAAATATTAAATTAATCTTGAATTTTATTACGAGTCAATGCTTTTAATTTTAAAATTGGCCCTATAGAACTTCTTTCATTTAAACCTGGCATACAATCAGCTTGTAATTTAATTTGCCAGGTAAGTTCTCTTTCTTCTAAAATTAAGTTCCACTGGGTTCTTTCTTCTATTTCCACTTGATCTATTACCATATAATTAAAATTATGATTATTACATTCATTTATATGTTTTGCTAGCGTGTTGTTTAATTTTTTATTTTTTATGGCATATTCATGCTCATAAATTCTCTGAGTGAATGTTCTCTCAGTTTTTCCTACGTAAAAGGAGAAACAAGAATTACAACTTGCAAGGTAAACAACTGCTTTAGATTTACAGTTAAACTTCTTTTAAATATAATACTTCTCATCACGTATAGTGAAACTATCTCCTTCTTGAATTTTAAAGCACATGCTCCACATCTATAGTTTCCACTCTTCACATATATATATATTTTTTTTACATTCCTATATTATTATTAGATTTTAATAAATCTTTAAAACATTTCCCTTTCCTATAAACTATTTTTGGAGATTGACCTATATGGTTTTTATATTGGGCATCTCCAAATACGGTTTCCCAGTTATTATGAAAGACTTCTTTTAATATTTGATAATCTTGTGAAAAAGTGATAACTAAGGCTTTTGAAAATTCTTCTACTCTAGTATTCTTATTTTTACTAGATGTATCTAAACTTATGGTAGTCTCTCTATCGTCAAACCTACTTAAATCTCCATTAATTGCAACATCAGTGACAACTTCACTTTTACCTTGCAAAATTGGTTTAAAATGACCATTTTCTCTTTTTTCAATAACTTCTAAAATTAATTTGTTTGTTAACCACATTGGATATTCCTTATTAATAAACATTCTCCTTAAATATTCACATTCATTTAAGAAATCTGAATATCTTGTAATAATTTGCACAGCTCTCACCAATTGACCTTTAATTACAGATCTTTTTTGGTGCTCAGGGTGTGCACTAGTATAATGAAGGAAGCCATTAGAATATGTTTTTTTCCTATAAATCAAGGAAATATACCCTTTTGCCTCATAATCTTTCATCAAATTAATGTCTAAATAATTAATTTTATCCAAATTAATATTCCACGAAATTTGAAAAAGTTTGTGGTTTCATTGATATAACTTAAAAATTCATTTAAAATGTCTATATTCTCTCTCCAGACTAAACATATATCATCCTGAAACCGATGATATGATTTAATATAATTATTATATTTACTATTAAAAATAAATGTCTGTTCCCAGGACATCATAACTAAATTTGCATAAGTTCCACCACATGATGATCCCATAGACCCCTTTCTTTTGGATATAATATTGATTATTAAATTTTAAATAATTATTATATAATACTAATTCAATTAATTCAATTATAAGATTATTTAAGTCCTGTTGAACAGAAGACTTAAACAAAACTTCACTAATCCATTAAAGCCCAATATCATGGGGAATAACTGTATATAGATCGCATACGTCTATTGTTACCAAAACATCTTTGGCATCAAACGATATATGATTCATGTGCTCTAAGAATGTCCAGGAATCCTTACAGATATATTCTTCTTTCATCATAACTTTTTTTAATTCATAATCAACATACTTAGCATATGCTGACGTGATGGAATCTCTCCCATCCACCAGAGGCCGCATGGGGGGATCTTCTATATTTTTATGCATTTTAGGATTACCAAAAAACACCAGAATCCTGGGTGTTAGAATATTAAGATAATTAAATAAATTAATATCTATTCGTTTATCTAAAAACATATCATTAATCTGTAAAAAAATCTTTCTATAAGCACAATTCAACTCATTTAAGGATACCTTTTCGTAAGTGTCCGTATTTAGGATCAACTCCATTTTGTTATTATAAAAATCTACATCCATAATCACTGCCCCTTCCCCTTTATCTGGTTTCATAACTCTTATATTCCCTTTCTGTAAACATTTTAAAATTTCTAATTCATCTTTACTTACATTTGAGGGATAATTTGTTTTTTTATTAATTCTATCTAAATTCCTTAACTGACTTTCGCACATTTTTTCGTACATTAAAAGTTTAGGATGCAAGGGGGGATTATATATACTTGATATATTAAATTTATGTGATGCATTATACATTGAATCCTGAAACATAAATGAAAAGTTAATCTTTCTTAAAAACAATTTCATATCAATGATAGTTGAAGTAACATCAAATGTATTAGAAGGAACAAATGAAAAGCCTTTTGACAGTAAATTCGCAACTTCCTGATTAAAATCAATTTGAGTAAAATTATAAACTTTAAAGTCACCAGATTTATTCATAATGACTTGTCGTAACTTGTTATGTAGGCTCTTACTACATTGTTGCATAATCGTTTCATGTCCATTCTCGTCAATATCCGAACCATTATGCATTCTTATGTTCTCCATTTTTGGTCTTTGGGCCTGTCACCTTGAAACCCCGCCGATTGTTGGTTACCATAAGGAATTTTATTTTTAAGCCTTTCAGAGCGTCTTAATTCAGGGTATTCTTCATCATATACCAAATCATTATGTAGATTCCCTTCATATTGGCCTTCTCTTGCAGGGTCAGATCTATAAGCTTGATTTAAAGAATAGGTTTTGGTTTTCTTATTAAATCCACCTGGAGGTCTGGGATATGCTATCCCATTTGCGTATTGTTTAATGTCTCTTTCAATTTTTTCTGTTTTAGCATTCTTTAATTTGATAATGTATTGATCAATACTATTATATATTCTAATCATGTCATATTGAACTGTATCAAAAGAAACATCTGCTCTAATTATTTTATCAAGTTCATCAAGTTCAGATATCAGATTATCAATTTCTATCTGATTATATTTAATCAGCATGTTCAAAAGATCTTTGCCACATCGATCGAACAACTGCAACAGTTCCATATGCATAGGTGAATTATAAACCAATCCCATAGGGTATCGCCATAAGCGCCAACGCTTTAGGGATAATATTAAGTCTGATGCACTCTTTCAGATATGCACTTTCAAGTTGCAATTTCCTACATTTCATTAATTTAATATCAAAGTCATTTAATTTATGATCAATATCATTATTAGCATTATTACCTCCTTTAGATTGTCCAGAAAAAACAAACGATGATTCCAACCACTCATTTAGCATTGGAACAGATTTTCTCTGTCCATCTCTGTGCATAAGTCCAAAGTTACTCGACTGCATTCCTTGATTAACAGAAACATCTTTCTCTTTTTCACCATTGTCCAAACCTGTGGCTTCCTTCCTGCCCATCTGGTTATTAAAACAAACTGGAGTGATGTTAAAATCAAAACTAGTCTGTGAAGGTTGCATTGGTGCTTCTTTTCCACGCCTATTCATACGACCATCGTCGTTTTTGTTTAGTTTCTCATACAAAATATCCACACGCTGCGTTAATTTCAAAATCAAAGCTGTTAAATTCCCAATCGACCCTTCGGTACCTTCGATGGAGTCATCTAGCTGTACGGCTGCTTCGTCTAAGCAAACTGTAGACATGATAAGCAACGACCAAACTAATAAACAAATATAGACGAAAAGCCACCAGCTAGACGATAAATATTGTTTAATAACAAACAAAACTTGTACAGCTAAAACGTACTTCGAACAAACTTGCGACAAACTTAAAACGCCAAATAGAAACACTTAAAAAACAAGAATAGACTTCAATGTGAGCGCTTTTGTTTAAATATTTTAAACTTCCTCAGACAAAAAACATCTATTACATCACTACAGTGGAGCGAAGGAGACATCTGCCCAAGGCACAAAGGGTTTTCGGGGGTGATTGGTTGATTCCAATCGCTCTTTAATGCATACTGCATTTGTGGTCAATTCTGAGCTCTCTAAAGCTCTATGTGTGGACTACAACTGTAGCAACTGCTTGCCACAATTTAAAGTAAAAGAGAAATCCTTTTTTTTTTTTAGCTGAAATCTGATTTAGTGCTAAGTGTAGGGTATAAACTGTAGTAACTGCTTTTTACATTTTTAGCAAGCATTTTGCTGCAGTTTAAAAGAGAAGATATTTTTTAAACTAAGTCCTGAGTGTTGTAGCTCTCTGTATGGAGTATAAACTGTAGCAACTGTTTGCAACAATTTAAAAAAAAAATGTTTTTTTGTTGGGGGGGTGGGCATGGGGAGAAATTGGACATGATTAGCCAGTGCAGAAGGGAGTGGGGGAGAGGTTGTGCATCTGGTCACCTGGTTGGTATGCCAGGAGAAGAAGAAGACTTTTTTCACTTGAAAAGCTGTTGGGGTGGTGGGGGTGTAGTGCAGATTGGGTACTGTTTGCAGGAATCTGGCCAACTGGTATAGTATTCTGCAGTTTTGCTGATGGAGGAAGCTGAGATAGTGGGGTACTAGTCTATGTTTCCAGCATGGAGCACTGGTGAGCCAGCTATACTTCTGGGAAGACCTCACCTGTGGCCTTTTGTTTCTCTGCAAGGTGGGTTGCCATGTGTATCTGGCCATACACCATACTTGCTCTTGTGTCTGTTTATGGCCACCAGTAGCATTCAGATGTGCAACAAGTACCTACAAAACACACTGATGGAAGACCAGATTGCTGTTATCTGTAAGGATGTTTCACCAACAGTGTTCTCAAGGTGCCTGTGGCATGGTCACCCTATGCCTGGGAACTTTTCCATCCTCTTCAAAATGTTTCTGACCCATCTTGCTCTGTAAATGTGAGAATAGGCATATTCATTGCAACCACATCACAATACCTATCATGCAGTCCATATTTATGATGAACTGTCCAAATTGACCCAGAAATAAGCATAGCCCATCTGTAAAGCAGCAGTCATTTGCCAGTTGTAGTTGTGCATCTAACACAAATCACACAGCAGTATGAACCTGTAAAACATGATGTTGCAGTTAAGAGTCTCTGCACTATGACATGAGATCTTTGTTATGGCCCCACAACATCACATATAGGGCCTGCACCACACATGTGGATGGCTACAGCCATGGTCCCTGTACTTTGTCTGTCTGTGCTTGCTGCATTGTTATATGACTTGCCGATATACCTGCACATCACAGAGCCTAACCGTGACACATGCTGTCAATCATAACACAGGCATACTTGCAGTATTGACATACTCTGCTTGTGTGAGCTCCACGGTCATTCTATGGTAAACCACGATATTAGGCTGAAGCCTAAAGCAAGCCTTCTGTGAGAATGTCAGTAATACCAGCTGTGATGGTTCACAGGTGGAGTACATGTCAGTATTGTGATGGTGAGTGCCCTAAATTAATCCTTCACTCCACTTCCTTTACACACTGTTTACAAAATCTTTATTGGCATGGGCACTGTAATGGCTGTAGCTGAATTTATCTTGCAGTTTCAAAGTTAATAGCATGGCAATTGTGCTGATGAGTTATTTTGGTGTAAATAGCTCTGAATCACACTTTTTTTTTGCAATGCACACTTAACCAAGGCTGCACTACGAGGCTTGTACTTGATTTGCATCCACATGAGTAGTTGCAAAGAGCACTGTGCATGCATGGACATTTCAATGATGCCCAGCAGGTATATGGATTTATTCAGTATTTTTCCTGTGGACCCTAAAGGTGCTAAATAACAGTAATGGAATAACATGCCTTTCTGAGCAACTGTATGATAGCATCAAGACCTGCTGCTCTGTCTTGGTGTCCACTGATGGGTGTCTTGTGATGGTAGAAATGTGTTGATACAAATGAGCTACCATATCCCCTCTGGACAGTGATTTGTGAAGTGGCAGTGGCATCCAATAGAGCCCTCAGGCCATGCTCTAAGGAGTATAGAATATGTCTCTGAATAATGTACAGTCATGCTACAATATGGTGAAACCTGTTATTATGAAGTGTGGGAATTGGGGGTTTCGAGTTGAACAATAGGGGTTTACAGTTGGCTACATCTGACAGATACTTGGGTCTGATGTTACAGAGCTCCTATCCATCCACTGCAAATGCCAGTCTATGCTTTCTCTACAGGAAGGTGGCCACCATTCTTCCGAAGTTGTCTAACTTTACTTTAATTTTGGGTAGAATACAGGTGAACAAGACTGTTATTCTAACTCATTCTGTACGTAGAGAGGATTATCCCAATCCTTACATCACATTCAAAGTTCAGCTTTGTTTATTGCCTCATCAATGAAGCTGTTTTAGGATGGGAAAGACAGAGGATAGTTTCTGAGGATGCCTGCATTTCCAGAGCATTCGATAGTTGGGGGATCCCTCATGTAAAAAGTTATGCAGTAGCTGTAGACCACTCAATTTGATTCAGAGGAGTCCATCACATCAGATCTTCTGATTGAGGGGTTTATTAGTTAGTACTCTGATGCAGTGAGGATTAGCAGTATTGTATTGGGAATGGGCTTCTCAGATAGCATTTATGTCCTTTCAGAAGTGCTCAGATCATTATCCAGGCACCTAGCAGAATGATATATATGTGCAGGGGTGGCTGAATTTAAAGTAAGGCTTAGAAGGGAACTTACTGAAAGGTTTTGGAGGCCTTATTGTAAAATTCTGGATCTCTGCATCAGATTGGTTTGATTATGCAAAGTTACAAGACATATGGTCATGTTGTACTGCCATCTCAGGCAGACCCAAGACAGTTATGCCTTGGAGGAAATGGAGGGGTATTAGAAAAGGTAGAGTAGGTACCATTATAAAGACATATGGAGAAAAGAGCAAGAGCCCAGAAGCTGATTGAATGCAGACTGAGGAATCATGAAGGAGTTATACCGTACCCAGAACTGTGGGACAAGGTCTGGCAAGCCCAATCAGGCTGAAGGGGTGGCCCAGGTATCAGGACCAAGTGATTAGAATTCTACAAAGATGGTAGTTTACACTGAAGAAACTATGTTCTCATGGGAAGGCAAGGGACAGCCGTTTATTTATTTTATTTTATATTTGTTGACCGGGTTTGTCCGACTGGGCTACAAATGCCCATTTTCAGCAAAGGCCAGAGGAGGAAAGCTCCAACATAAAATAAAAATTTTACATATTAAATACATATAGAAATACATTCATCAGTACCGCAGATTATTGCATTACAGTGCCACACATTACATTCATCAATACCACACATTATTGCATTACAGTGTCATACATTAAACTGTGGCAAGTGAAATACATAGAAATACATTCATCAGTGGGATACATTCATAATTACATATTATATACATAATAGTTCAATAGTTACATAGCTGAAATATTTTTCTAGTTATGTTTGTACAGTGATGTACCAAGAGGAGAAGATAAAGTAGTAAGTTTGTTTATTGAAGGGAAGGAAGAGAGAAGAGAAGTAAAAGGTTATAGGGGAGTGTTTACGGGGGATAATTACATTAGCAAGCCCATTTTTCATGAAGGTATTTTTTTGTAGCGGTTTTGAATTGATTTGGATGTTCAAGGTATCTTATATGTGGTGGTAGGATATTCGAGGCCTTGGAAGGGTTAAAGCTATAAACTAGGTAACCCATTTTGGTCCTTGGTTTGTAGATTTTTAGTAGGCCTTGTTCAGAACTGCAGATTAATCTAGTGGGTAGGTAATGAGAGATCAGAGATGAGATAGTTGGACAGAAAGAGGGTTTGTAGAGAATGGAATGAATAATCTGAAACTGATTATACCAAAGCAGGTTAGGTAATTCTAGCCAGTTTAGTTCTTTTAGTAAGAGACAGTGATGGGATTTATAAGAATTTTGGGCAGCAAATCTGGCAATATTGTTAAAAGTTGTTTTAACTTGTTTAGTAGTCCATTGTTGAGGTGGTGAGAATTTGGGAGCTATAAAGTAAAGTGGGTAAGAGGTAGGCATTTGAAAGGGTTAGTTTTGCTGTTTTGGTAAGATATTTTTTGTTTCTATAGAAGAGATCTAGCTTGAAATGTGTTTTTCGGATGCAATTATTGACATGTAAATCAAAGGTTAGTCTGTCATCAATAGTAACACCTAATAGTTTTGTACTGGTATCCACCTGTATTTGAGTATTATTTTGTGACAGTATGGAGAAGGAAGACTTTATGTGGTTAAGGTTTTTAGAGAGAAAGAGTAGTAATTTGGTTTTCTTTGGATTAAGGATAAGTTGGTTTTCAGATAGCCAGTTTTCTGCAGAGTTAAAAGAGGACTGTGTGTCTGATTTTTAGTTGAGTTGGTGATTCAGCAATAGCGATAAGTGTAGAATCATCTGCGTATTGTATCAGTGAGGATCCAGGACAATAAGAGTAGAGAAGGTTGGTAAAGATGTTAAAAAGAAGTGTCTCAAGGATGGAGCCTTGTGGAACACCAGTTTTAACAGGAAGAAGAGGGGAGAAAGCTGAGAGCCATTTGACTGATTGGAGTCTATCAGAGAGATAGCTGTTAAAGCAAGATATGGTGCATGGAGAGAAGTGTAAGTTTGCTAGTTTATGGAGAAGACGTTTATGAGAGACTGTATCAAAGGCTTTAGAGAGGTCAATGAAGAGACAGGAAATAAATTTGTTACCGTCTCTAGCCAGTGATAGAGACAGAGTTTAGGAAAGACAGGAGAGCTGTTGTAGTGCTGTTCATGGGACGAAAGCCATGTTGGGTAGGTGTGAGTAGATTTTCTTGCAGAAGGTAGTGTAAGACTTGATTGTGTATACATTTTTCCAGAATTTTGAAGAGTGGTGAGAGTATGGCTATGGGTCTAAAATTAGTTATACCTGTGGAGTTTCCTCCTTTGTGTATTGGAAGGGTGTAAAATTGCCTCCAGATGGAAGGGACTGTGGATTCCATAATAGAGCTGTTTATTAGAATAGAAACTGGGAAAACAAGAACATCAGCAGCAGCCTGAAGGAATGTGGAGGGAATGTTGTCTACAGATGTGGAGCAAGGTTTTAATTTAGATAGTAGGGTTTTAATATAGTTAGTGGAGACAGGTTTGAGAGAGAAGGTAGTGGCAGGGTTACTACTGATGGAAGAGTTTGAGCTATTGGGTCTATTATTGTTGGTGGGATGGTTTGTGTCTTGATTTAGTAATTTGGATATTGAGTCTATAAAGTAGTTGTTAAATATGGAGGCAGTTTGCTCATGTGTTTTATCAGGATGAGGGCAAGGGGAGGCTTGCGTACCTGGGTGTAGTATTTGATTTACAGAGTGCCAGAACTTTTTAGGGTTGGATTTAAAGGTAGAAGATGGATTATTATAGAACTTTTTCTTATCTTTATTTATATGACTTTTGGCAAGATTTCTAAGTTCTTTATATTTCTGGAGTTGTTGGAGATGCGGAGTTAGATCAGCAGATACTTTACATATGTTCTGGGAATTCCCTAAGATTAGGAAACACAGGGATTTTTTGTTTAGGACAATGAAGAACATCTTTGTACTTGACATCCCTTTAGGGTGGGAACTTTGAATCTGTGGCATATACCCCGGGTCACCTCTCAAGATCACCCATATTCTGGATATTTTCAGTGGCTAACATCATTAAGCAGCTTGCTGCCAGATATTGGAAGTTGGCATGTTTTCCACTAGAGACTTTTAAGGGGGCATTCTTTGTAAAAAAATTGGGCTATATTCTATACTCATTTAAAGGGACAGTCAACTCCCCTCTGTTCTGAGTCTACTTTAATCAGTCAAGGTTTTGAGCATATATGGTCAAACCTGTTCGATGGTCTTATATAGAGCTCATTCCTGATATAAGCCTGATTGGCATGTGTTGGGGAACCATGCCTAGCTTAGGGTATAAAAAGGTATTTAGATCTGTAATATATTTCAATGTACTTGTGATCCCAATTTGCCTACATACTGTAATCACTATGCACAGTAGTTGTTTTGCAATTATTACTGATTCTGCTCTGCTGTTCTTTTGTTTTCTTCTTTCTTCAGTGTTAGAAATCAACAACATTTATTTAAAAGAGTCCACCATGATCACCTCCTGTTGCGATTTTATATGGCACTAGTAAAAGGTGGATGCATGCCACTACCTTGCCAGTGAGATGGCTACACCCTCTCAGCTATGCAGTGCAAGCACCAATTCAGTAACCACAGGAGCTGCCACTTTGGTCTTGTGTCCCACTGAAAAGAATAGGTCAGGGAGAGTGCTCCTGAATTCTATAGTAAGTACACATTGCAGGTACATTTTAGGATAATGCAATGCATAACTTCAAGGCAAAGGCAGGACAACTGCTTCATGAAACTTTTCATTGTCTCTCATGTTTTTCAATTAATAAGGAGTTTGAAGAGAACTGGCTCCTCATTCAGAAGCATATGGACCATCTCTCCAGCTGCAGGGGTGAATGCACAACTGTTTTAGTATAGCTGCATATTGATGTCGAAGTAACAATTTTTTTTCTAAGTGATAGTGTTGCGGTGAATGCACACTTCTGGACACACCTGTACCATCCTTGCAGATGAAGATGTTGTCCTACCCAAGTAACCTGTGTAAGTTGTCTAAACAATTAGGTTAGAACCATATGCCTGGCATAGCTTGACTTTCCAACATGTCAAGTGCCATGCTCTACTGCACAGCTGTGGATTTAGTTCCCTACCACCATGCATGCAGTAGCACAACACTGCCATGGCACTGCCAGTCTTATACAGTACTCCTGTCTCATTTCCCCATGTTCTGCATGCACTGTTTCTACTAAGGCCCATGACAGTGCTACTTTTGCATGGCAAACATTGGTCATGCTACCGTTATATCCACTCTTAACTTGTACAACTCCCTAGTGCATATAATTGTACTTGACTGCAAAATACTGACTGCTGCCCTTGTATATACCACTGAATTTGCCACTGTTGTTGTGGCCTGATACCATGGTCATTATAGTGCCCCATGACATATGTGCAGTTTTTCCTGTCTGCCATGCCATATCCTTGTAATTTATTTTTCACAAAACATATCAGTAAGTGTGTACCTCCATATATTCCATGGGCCCTGCTTTCCCCTATTACATTTCCTGCATACTGCTCCAACATATACACAGGGGGCATGAGTAACATCCCTGTCCTAATGCCCTTTGTGAGCCACTGCAATCCATGTCCTAAAATGTCATTGGGAGGCACTCTGAAATTCCATATACCCTGCTGTTTGCCTTGTCAGACATATAGTTAAATGACCATTTTGTACCTGGGTCATGTGCCCATCACTGTCACTTGCTTCTCTAGTCACAGTCAATGCAATTTTGACAAAATATTCCTTAATTAAGTCATTATAGACAGATGAATTGCCTCCTACAACATTTTAATTACCTTTGGGCTACATCACACATTGTTGCTCAAATTTACCATTACAAAGTCATGTAAGTGATGTTTCTGCATCTAGGGCTCAGTGTATTTAAAACTAAAGTTTGAAACATAAGCTTGTAATTTTAAAGTGATTGATTGATTGTTAAGTATGTTCCTCATTTTATTGTTATGAGAGGCTTTGTGAAACTTGCAGTTTTATTATTTTTTACTAAGTATGCAGTAAAATACAAAATGTAGAAAGCTGTGTACTATGCAGGGTTAAATGGAATTATTTTTCAGAAAAAAATATAAAACCTGTACAATGTTTGTAATTGCTACTGCTGTCAGTAAAACAGCATGTAAAATATGCAAACTTTGTAAATTGCATAAGGATAACATAGTTGTTTTCTCATGTAAAATATATTAGAGTAATACACTGGTTTCAAACAAATAGCCAAACTCTGTTTTTTTTTTTTTCTAAACCTGCCAATTCTTTCAAAGGCTGTTGTTAGAAATGGACTACAGTTCCTATCAAGATGAGTTACTATGTAAACAGGAAGCTTTGCTTTGAAATCAAAACCAAACAGGAAATTCATAGTATGGAACATTAAATTTTAGACGGAAACTTTTGACCAGCAGATGGTCTTTGCTTTCTGGTTGACACAGGGGACTTCTTGGGCTGTGATTGATTTTTAACTGATTTCCTATGGGTCTACTACAACTGCTCTCAGATTTCACGGCCAGATAGACTGTGGTAGACCTTCAGGCAACAGTAGTAGTAGCAGGATAAAAGAGCTAATAGCTAGTGTTTTTCTTTTTTAATTGCTGTCTGTTTAAACTGTATTCTTTGTGTTTTATCATGCAGGAGTATAGCTGAATGTTTAGTTTTCAAAAGCCATTATATAATTCTAATTTTGTGAAATAAAATAAATAAAATTATTCAATTTCAAAACTTTAAAGTTGGTTAGTTATTTATTACTTTACATACAATACATACATACAAATATTTCAAGCATGGGCATTAATGCCCTTCTAGCTTGCCAATATACCAAAACTTTTAGTTATGTACTTACCATAACTTTAGATGTATGGGATCCATCTCGCCTACATTCTCTACAGATGGGTTCAGAGCCGATCCTCGGCTCCGACTCGGCCGTTATACAATAGAACGCAGTCTCTTATTGGCTGAGTCACCTCATATCCCAGGATGCACCACCACTACTTCCCCAGATCTTGTTTGTTCGCACTCATGTTCACAGAGACATACTATTGTCATAACATACTCAGGTCTTTCAAGAGAGGAAAGAAGATCAATTTCGGATCGTCCGGTCTCTCCTGGTCTACAAGGCAGGGGGATGGAGGGTGGGTTATTAGGAATGTAGGCGAGATGGATCCCATACATCTAAAGTTATGGTAAGTACATAACTAAAAGATGCAATGTGATCCTATCTCGCCTACATTCTCTACAGATGGGACAGCGTCCCTAGCACCTAATTCCCGGGTGGCTCACTGGAAAACACTCCTGAGAACTGTGGAACCGAAGGAAGCTCGACCCCTGGATGCCACATCTAATTTGTAGTGAGAAACAAAGGTGTGTGAAGATGTCCACGTGGCAGCCACACAAATGTCGCCAATAGAGAGCTTGGAATGAAAAGCTGCCGAAGTGGCCATAGCCCTAGTAGAATGAGCTTTAACCGGAGCTATGAGCTCCTTGTTTGAGATGAGATAAACGTGAGTGATGCAGTCCCTGATCCACTTGGCAATAGTGACTTTAGTGACGGCTTTGCCTAATCTATTATCCGAAAAGGATACAAACAGTTGATCTGATTTCCGTGCTTTGTGTGTCCTATCCAAATAGAAGCGTAATTGCCTGTGCACATCTAAGCAGTGAAAAGTATATTCAGCCCTATTGGAATATTTGGGAAAGAAGACCGGTAGCTCCAGTGACTGTTGTAGACAGAAATTAGAACAAACCTTTGGTATAAAAGATGTTTTTGGCCTAAGAGATACTCTATCCTTGTGGAATACCAAGTAAGGTGGTTTAACACATAGAGCCTGAAGCTCTGAAACCCGTCTGGCTGAAGTAATAGCAATTAGAAGGGCAGTTTTCCAAGAAAGGAATTTCAGATCACAGGTTGCTGCCGGCTCAAAGGGGGGTGAGGTTAAAGCACCTAATACCACGTTCAGATCCCACGGAGGTGCAGGTTGCGAAGTGGGGGGTCGTAGAAGTCAAGCTCCTTTAATAAAGGCTTTACAGAGCTTGTTGCTCATTAAGGGAGGTTGCACACTTTCATGAAAATTGGAAATAGCCACCAATTGTACTTTGATGGTAGATACTGATCAACCTTGCTGGAACAGGGAGGCTAAAAACTTCAGTACTTCTGATACCGAGGCTGTCATTGGGTCTAATCCTCGGAGTTGGGCCCAAATAGCAAACCTCTTCCATTTACTGCTATATATCTTCTTTGTAGAAGTCTTGTGGGCCAAAGACAAGATGTGTATGACCTCAGGAGCCAAAGAGTGGCTCCTAATTATGGTTGGAAGAGGAGTAGCCAGGCTGTCAACTTCAACGAATGGAGGGACTGATGGAGTTGTCCTGACTGATGAGTCAAAGGTCCGAACTTGGTCCAGGAACCAAGGACCCTCCAATGCATACCTGTGAAGAAAGGGGAACCAGATTTGCCGAGGCCAGTATGGGGCGATTAATATCATTCTGCTTCTCAAGCGAATCGCCTTCTGAATCACCTTGGGAGAAGGGAACCGTGGAAAGGCATATAGCAGACCCGGAGGCCAAGCGTGGACTAGGCGTCCTTGGGAGTCTCCCCCGAAACTGGGGCCAGAGTGAAGAAGTGGTGACATTTCGCATTGAGGGGGCTTGCGAAGAGATCGCAACAGGGGACTCCCCATCTTGTGAAAATCTGTGTTATCACTCTGTTGTTCAAGGACCACTCATGAGGGGAGAGAATAGTTCTGCTCAGTCTGTCGGCTATCACGTTGGATTTCCCAGAATGCGTTGCCATTAGGAACGCTTAGCAATCGCCCAATCCCATACTCTCATGGCCTCTCTGCAAAGGGGATAGGACCTGGTTCCTCCTTGCTTGTTTAGATACCAGACTACCGACATGCTGTCGGATTGAATGGCAATCGTACCCTGGGGGAGGTGATCATGCAGTGCTTGCAACGCTAAAAGCACCGCCCTCATCTCCAGGATATTGATATGAAGAAGACTCTCGTCGGGGTGCCATGTGCCTTGGACCGACCTGTCCAGATAATGACCCCCCCACCCTGTCTGGGAGGCGTCCATAGTCAGCGTGGCAGAGGGGAGTGGGGGAACGAAGGGTCGCCCTTGATTCAGATTGGGGGATAGAAGCCACCAACGGAGATCCTGTTTGCACGTGTCCGTGATCAGAATGCGGTGACTGAGGGGAAGGTCCTGATAAGACCACTGGACTGAGAGGAGCCACTTAAGTATCCTCATGTGCAGCCTTGCCAAGGGGACCAGAAGAATGGTGGCTGCCATGGAGCCCAACAGTTGTAGGACCATTCTTGCTGGAGCACGACATCTGAGGATTAGGGCCCGGACCTGAGACTGAAGCGTCGCGATCCTTTCTGTAGGGAGATAGACTCGCATCTGCCTTGAATCTATTTCTGCACCGATAAACAGAATACGCTGAGATGGTTGCAATACAGATTTTGACCAATTGAAGGTGATTCCTAAGGATCTGCCCAGTGCGATAGTGGCTGCTAAATTCTCCAAGAGTAGATGCCTGGAGGCGGCAGTTAGGAGCCAGTCGTCTAGGTATGGAAACACCTGGAATCCTAGACTTCTCAAGTGAGCAGTCACAACTGCCAAACATTTGGTAAACACCCAGGGGGCTGTGGTGAGACCAAAGGGCAGTGCTCGGAGCTGAAAATGACTGTCTCCTAGGCTGAAGTGTAAGTGTCTCCTTGACGCCTGATCCATCAGAATGTGATAGTAGGTGTCTTTGAGGTCTATGGAGCACATCCAAACTCCTTTCTCCAAAAGCGGGAGAATGGATTGTAAAGTGACCATCCGGAATTTGGACTTTTTTACAAATCGGTTTAGTTTGCTGAGATCCAAAATGGGTCTCAAGTCCCCGGTCTTTTTTGGCACCAAAAAGAATCTTGAGTAAGTCCCTAATCCGGCCTGGTCTGCGGGGACAGGTTGGATGACTCCTTTTTGAAGCAGCTTTGATACTTCGTTGGCTGCCTGATCCCGTTGACTGGGTGGTGGGTCCGGGATTCTTTGGACTGGTGGGGGAGGTTGAACAAAGGGGATGGAGTAACCTCCGGCAATGATTCGAAGCACCCATTGGTCCTGAGTAATATCTTCCCAGGCCTTTAGGTGCTTCGAGAAACGACCCCCGACTGGCTCCGGAGCTGCACAGTCGGGTACTCCTTCAGGGATGCTGGAAGGAGGAGGAGCCACGAAAGGACTCGCAGTCTCCAGTGTTGCGGGAGCCTCCGCCGCCTCTGGGACGGCGTCTCCCTGAAAAATTTGCCCCTCCCCTGCCCCTAGAAGGGGGATCGCTCTGCTGTGACGAGTAAGGCTTCTGAGACTTACGGAACCACATTTTCCCTCCTTGGCCTTGGGATAAGGCCTGAGGGAGTGGAAAAAGTGGGCTCACGGCAGCCAAAGTCTTACCCTCCTGTTACTTGGCGAGTCAAAGTGTCCTTTACCTTGGGTCCAAACAATGAGGACCCATCAAAGGGGGCATTGGCAAAGGAAGACTTAAAGGCCTCTGCAAAATGACACAGGCATAGCCAGGCTTGTCTCCGTAGAGCAACACCTGTCCCAGCTCTACTCGCTCCTTCAGCCGCATAGGAAAGGAGCCTCATGGACGAGTTAGATAATGGGGATAGGGTAGCCAACTGAGACTTAACCGTCTGTGTTAATTGTTCAGGTAAGTTTGCCGTGAGGGCATCCGACAGCACCTTGATCAGATCCCTCTGTAGTATGGTGAAGTGTGCCAGATAATTCAGAGACCTTAATGTAAAGGTCGCTGAAGAAAGACGCTGCCGTGCGATCCATGCTCCTAGACTCTTTATTAGGGATGGATGGACGTCGAAGCCTATGCCACATCTTGTTGGGTGGCAGATGCCACCACCATAGCATCTACAGCCACACCTTTAGATAAAAATCCTTGTCCGGGGTGCGAGAGGAACTTATTGGGACGAGCAGGCACCAGTTCCACAGAATCGGTGTTCCCACGCCTTCGAGAGATCAAATCCAGAAGCTCATCAAGGCGGAGACACCCAGGAGGCGGAGGGCTGAGCTCGAAGGCCTTGAGGAAAACCGACTCCTCAGCGGAAGGGGTTTGGACTGCCAGTCGCCTCGTTGTTTAAGGATTTCCAGAATGTCCAAAGGAGACATCTTCCGAGACGACTTTGGGGACCCCTCCGCATCATCGAGGTCGGTATCCGATGTGAGGACTCGTCAGGAGTCGGCGTGTTTCCTCTTACACTGTCTCTTCCTGGGCGGTTCCTCCGAAGGGTGTCGGAGGAACCTCCAGGAAGAAGGAACAATGGGGTAACCTCAGGCCCAGGGCTCCGCTGTCACGAGACAGGGGATTCCAAGCGCCAGTCTCCATGCCCAAGGAAGGTGGTGGTGGAAAGGTCGAAGTGGCCACAGAGGATTTGGCTAAAGCACTTCTCATGGCATCGAAGGCGAACCCCAGAATCCTGGGAAGGTCCGTCCCGAGGCCACAACAGTAACGGAGCCCCACAGCCGACGCACCTGAGGGAGGCTCGGAACCAAAGGATCGGATCTGAAGCATCCCCGGGGCCGACAGAGGAGGTCCGTGCGAACCCGACCGAGGGACGGGTTGAAGAGAGTCGGAACCAACTCGATAACTTGACCGGATCCACCAACACCGACTCCAACGGCGCCAAGGCTGTCGGAGGAATGGAAGTAGAAGGATGGGAGATCGGCTCCAGAGCCAACTGGGCAGGAGCCGAGATCAATTTTGCAAAGACTGGTGACTGGAAAAGCTTCTGAAGCACCCTGTCTACGTCCGAATCGGACATCCTCGAAGAACGAGAAGAGACCGACCGGGTCCGAGTCGACTTCTTCACTGGCTCTGAAAGACTGGGGGACTGGCTCCGTAATGGCTCGAGGCGTATCGGCGCCGAGGGAGGTTCCACTACTATTGCAATCTCCCTCGGAGCCGATATAGACTTTGGCTCCGAAGTGGAAGTGTCTGAGCGGGCAACCCCCATCGGCTCCGAAGGCAGTGGAGCCGATGAAGATGACACGCCTCGATGCCGAGCTCGACTCCAAAGCCAGAGGAGTCGAGGCTGGAGACATCGAGGCAGACCGTTCCCTGGCTCAAGTCCGTGGAGCCGACGGAGAAGCCTGCCGAGACTTTTTTGCTATCGGATCCGATGGACTGGTCGGAGCCGAAGATGTTTTCTTCTTGCCAGAAGGAGAAGAAGAGGAAGATAAGGCTTCCTCAAAAGAAGGGGCAGTGAGCCCTTTTAAGATCAATTTGTTTTTCCTCTCTTGGAGGACTCGAGAGGAAAAAGCGTGGCAAACGCTACAGGACTCCTGGAGATGTTTGGGACCTAAACAATATACACATAAGGAATGATCATCTGTTATAGACATCTTATAACCACACTTAACACATTTTTTAAAACCGGAAGGTCTATGCTCTTTAGACATGGTTTTAAAGAAAAAATTAACACCAATTACAGGACAAAAAACAGTTAACACCGACAACCTAGGCTCTAATTTAAACGCCTAAGGTAGGGCTAGGCCCCTCTAACTAAAACGGACCTTTCACCAACAAATACACACAATCTTCCACAAAAAGGGGACCAAAATCAATCACACAACAACACTAGCCGTTAAAACAGCTTTTGGGTGAGTTTTATAGAAAAATTTGACAGAAAAAGTTTCTGACTAGAGGTACTTAGCTCAGCCAAGTCCGAGACCACGTCTATGCTTGGAAAGCGGCAAACGAGATCTGGGGAAGTAGTGGTGGTGCATCCTGGGATATGAGGTGACTCAGCCAATAAGAGACTGCGTTCTATTGTATAACGGCCGAGTCGGAGCCGAGAATCGGCTCCGAACCCATCTGTAGAGAATGTAGGCGAGATAGGATCACATTACATCACTTGTTCCCATAATAAGTATCCAGGTTGTTCTTAAAAATATCTAAACTAGTACTTGCTTTAATATAATTTGGTAGTCTGTTCCATGCATCAGCTACTCTGTCAGAGAACCATTTAGTACACTTTTCATTGCTATAGAATCTCCTACATAGGTTGTCTGATGATTGTTTAGTACTTTTTGTTAACCCCAAACATTCCCAGAGGTAGTTGTCACTAAATGCCCTATATACCTGAATAAGATCTCCTCTTAAATATCTGTAAGATACACTGTACAAGTTCAGATATTTTAGTCGTTCATAATAACTAAATTTTCACATCCATGGATACCCTTAGTATATTTCTGTTGCACTCTTTCCAGTTTACTCATGCTTGTTTTCTTATAAGGTTTTCATATTGTTATTCCATACTCAAGTTTGGGTCTAATATAACTAACAAACAATGACTTCATTATTTTTGATTTCATAGATATTATAAATCTTTTTATACAACTATAGTTCTATAACTATCATTAACAAATTGGTTCCTATGATTAGAAAAAGTCATAGCTTAATCTACTCATATACCCAGGTCCTTAAATGAGTCTACAGTTTCAATCACTGTGTGCTGTATTAAATATTCACCTTTCAGTTTATGCCTACCAAATCTTATATGCTTAGTTTTTGATGCATTTATCAGCATATTATTTTTCTGTGCTCAAATGGTCAATTTAGTCAAGTTATTTTGCAGACATGCCTAATCTGTAACACATGTAATCAGTTTACCCAGTTTCAGGTCGTCTGCATATAAACTGTAGAATACCTCAAATGAAAAAGTTAGGTCTGAAAGATAAAATGTAAACAAGTAAGGACCTTGGACAGAGCCCCTTGGAACACCCTGACTGTAACCAAGGATTTTGCATGTCCAGTTGCTTTATGATATTTGCCATGTCCTATTTATAAGGCATCCAGCTATCCATCTTATCAAGAGTATATCAATACCTAGTTGTACTAATTTATTGATCAGTGTTATGTGTATGCCCCTGTCAAATGCTGAAGTTAAATCTATATAAATTACATCACAGCACAATGTTTCATTCATAGCTGTTATATTGTTATCTTGTTAGCTGTTATGTTGATATCATGTTAAAGGTTGTAATAGATCTGTTTTAAACATATGCATGCTGATATATGGCTTCAAGTCTCAACTTATCCAGTTCTGACAATAACTTATCCAATATAACATTCTCCATTATTTTTCCACAACATGAAAGTAGAATTAAGGGTTTATATGGTTTTGGGTTTGTCTTGCTCCCCTTTCCCTTAAAAACTGGGTTAATAAGTTCATGTCTCCAGTTTTGTGGCATCTCCCCATATTTATATGACCTAGTGAATAATAAATATATTCTTGCTGAAGTGTTCTCAGGTCATTGTTACTAATTCCATCTCCTCCCTGTGCTTTGTTTGGATCCAGTTTGCGCAGTTCTTTTTCAATATAGTCTAATTTGATTCCAGTATCTGGGGTTACCTGGATGTCACTAGGACAACTTATCACCCCTTTTGTGCAGCTAAACTGTTTTGCATAAAATTTTGCAAATATATCTATAATCTGTTGAGTCTGAGAATAAATTTTAGAATCTGCATACTGTTTATCAATTTGTGTGTCTTTACTGCTTCCACATCTTATGTATCTATAAAAAAGTTTCCTATTATGCTCAATATCTTTATGTAAATTTTCTTCAAAATTCTCTTGATCTTGTCTCACACTATGCTTAATCTGTTTGTCCAGCTTCTTTCAGTTTTCAAAGTTGTAGTTCAACCTCTCTTCCATTTCTTATATTTTTGTCTCTCACCTTAATCAAATATCTTGTTCTTATGGAAATATATCTGCCTAATATTGTATGTCTAGATCCTGATGTTAAACATTTATTTGATTTTTTTTTTGCACTCAATTTCTCTTTCAAAACTTTTCACATTCCATCTGCAGTTTTTCCACTGAAGACATCACTCCAGTTAGTTTTATGTAGTGGCTGTTTTGCTTCCATATAATCTGTAATTAACCTTCTGTACATTGGCTTAGATTTCAGTTTGGCAGAGTTATTTAGCAACAAATTAACCTTTAAAACCCCATTATCACTGCACATCAATGGTGGTAAAACTTGACTTGAAGTTACAGTAATTTCTTTGGGAACACAAACAATGTCTAGTATGTTCCATGCCCTAGTAGGTTTTTTTATGATCTGAAGCAATTGTCATTCCTTAATATACGCTGTGAATAATTTCTTTACTAACACTGTAGAATCAATATTATTCCAGTCTGTTTCTGGTAAATTTAAGTCCCCAGATAATATTATTCTTACCTCCTGTGTTTCATGCAAGAAATGTATGAATTCCTCTAGGACATCTGCACTTGACTTTGGTGGTCTATATACTCCAACAATTGTTATATGTTCCAGGGTTGTCTTTATTGTCACAGTTACACAGTCTATAGTGTTGGTGTTATCGTTGTACATGTAATAATTACAGGTCTCATAGCTATCTTTAATCCCTATCATAACACATCCACCTGATTTTTTATTAGAATGTCTGTTACAGTAAAAACATCTATAACTTGACAGTACTGGTTTCTAGTCATTGTTCTTTAACCATGTTTCACAAACAATAATAACATCAATCTTGTGGGAACATAGCACATTTTCCAATAAAAAACTTTATTATTAATGCTCCAAGCATTAACAACCATCAGAGAGGCATCAAATGTTGATATATATGGGCTGTTAAATTTTTGACATGACAAAAATCCTGCCTGGTGTTTGTCACATATTGCAAAATATCTACTGCAAAAATTATTTTCCCATATCTAGACAAATGCACATCATCCTATCTGAACACGTGTGCCCAAAACAAGGCTTGGATGCTCTACACATTTCCATTTTTTAAAACAGGACATTTTTTTCGTGTAGGTATTTATCCAAAAAATCTTTTCATTCACAGGGACCTGACTTTCCTTTCTACATGTGATTTGTGAAAAATACGTCCTAACACCAGTACAAGCAATACTATCTAAGAGGACTGTCACTTTCTACTAACACTCAGAGAATCCTTGTGGGTAATATCATTTGTACCAACATGAGTAAAAACAGATCCATACTTGCTTACATTAAGGTGTTCCAAGGCTTATCTCACATATTCTATTTTCAGTCCTGGCAAGCATAACACTATTCGGTGTTCATTATCATCTCTGCAAATATATGTATCAGTTCCTCTAATAATTGGATCTCCAATTAAAAGAATATCTTTGCTGGCCAGCTCTGAAAAATTTTCAGCTTCTAATACAGTAGTTTCTGCTCTGCTGGCCAGTTCTGAAGAATCTTCAGCTTCTAATACAGTAATTTCTGCTCTGCTGGTCAGCTCTGAAGAATCTTCAGCTTCTAATACAGTAATTTCTGCTCTGCTGGTCAGCTCTGAAGAATCTTCAGCTTCTAATACAGTAATATCTGCTCTGTCAATTGTTACAAATGATAGATCTTCATCACTATTAGTCTTATTACTCCTACTGTTTTCATTGTGTATTAAATTCTCATCCAGCTGGTGTTGTAAATCCACAGCTTGAGTCATGTAGTCAACATCTCTCTTTCTCCTCTTTATTTTTTTACAGTAATGTTCTTCAATTCCTCCACATTCAGTTTTGATGTCTTCCTTTTCACCTGCCCATTGATTTTTTTCTACCTTCTCATTTGGAAAGATGATGCATTCTCTTTACAGTCATTAATCAATTTTTATTCTTCCTTTATTTGTTGTGAACTTCTTCATTCCTTTCTTTCTTTTTTTGTTTTCTTCTAAACAAACTGGATCCTCTGATTGCTAAATACTTGCATCCAGAATTCCAGAGTTGTTAGTGGCATCATCTTGTTTCATAGGGGTTGAATGATCTTTCAAGAAAATAGAAACATCATTTCCTAAATGTGTTCTATTTGTTCTATGCCTAACATTATTAGTTCATCAGTCCAGTCATTAATATATGAAACAACAGTTCCCCAAGCCATGCCATTTGCACAAATGCAATCATCATCGTTAAGTCTAGATTTAATTCTAACAATGGTAAGCAAATCATCCAACTTTTCACACAAGGAACACAGATCACCAATGTTATCAGCTGTTACCTTTAAATATGCATAGCATTTATTATACTGTGCAAGATATTTGTGCATTAGCAAATCATTAATTGCATACTCATTTAAGGACTTCATACTCAGCTTCAAATGAATACAATATCACAAAAAAAGATTAACATCAGTAACCAGAAAATTCAAAAAGAACTTAAATTAACTTCTATGACAAAAAAATCATACCAGCAATATACAACTAAATAAAGTACAGTAAGTTGTTCTGACTATACAAGTTCTACAAGCCAGATAAAAGTTGTAATTCCTTTATACGCAGTAGTTTCTGCTCACTATTGCTGGCAGTATCACTTCTATTGGACAATAAAAATAAATCACAAGCCAAGATGGGATTGTTCAGATATGCTCAGAATTTTTCTTTCTGCAGTATGTGTAAATGTATAGATGTCTAGGGCCCTTGGGGTGGCTAGAGCTTGCCTGTCTAAAACCTATCCCTTTCTAGCAACCAACAGTGAAATTAAAAGTAAAACAACAAAATATGACTCAAAGTAAATCTTGTTAACAAGCAGTCTTCCTACTGACAAACAGTGAAAAACAGTGATAACAAATACAATATAAATTCAAAGAAAACTTCTCTTACTAATCAACTCCACAGTAAGTCACAAACCAAGAAAGGATTGTTTAGAGATGCTTTACTTTAAGGGTATATATAAGGAAATGATGGTTTATTAACTGTTAGCTTCATACCACTTTAGTCACAGCCATCAAATAATTGACTTATTTTAAGTGTTGACAGTAACTGCATTCATTTTATGATAGACTAGGCTAGCTGGTGGCAATGGCTTACCAAATAGGCAGAAAAGGGGCAGTGGGATTAAAGAGGTGTCATCAGGTTATACAGAGAAACACATACATGAATGTAGGCAGAGCCAGATCATGGTCAAATGGGGCCCCAGGCAGGGTAATAGACTGGACCCCCCCCCCAGAGCAACCCCTCCTGCAGAAACCCACTACCAAAGCAGCCCCCTCCCCAGCCATTCCAATGTTCCATTACTTAGTCATTTCTCCTCTGTTACAATAAACACTATTCAAACCTGTCAGCATGCATACCATTTTCTTTTTAACTTCTACAATGATTACAGATATTGAAATAAAAGTTTTAAATTAAAATTTTATAGCACAAACACAGCCATTTGCTAAACAAGCAATACAGTCTCACAATGAAAACAGATTTACCATGAGTAGTAAACCTCTCTGCCCTTGAAACTCACATTCCCTGAAACAGCATTTAAACCACCATTCAAAGAAAATGTATCTGGCCAGTTTACCTTTGGGCTGTTTTCAAAGCATAGGCTCCTTGCACACATTTTTAGGGCTATGCATACATGTATGTGTTCTCAGATTCCACTAACCATTTGTTAAAATGCATTTTTGTAGTTTTGAACATTCTTCCAGTAAGCAATGAAACAAAATGTATGAACCAATAATGACAAAACTATCCATTTCAGAAAATTTCAACCATAAAAGGCCACTCAAACATCTGTCATTACATTTCACCAATATCAGTCAATATGCACAATCTCTGCAAAAGTAAAAGTCATCCACATAATTCCATATTAATGAGATCTGTAACTAAGGAAGAGGTTGCTACTGGCAAGCAACTTTATATTTCAGTGTTTCGTCTACAAATGCAATGCCTGGTGCCCTTGAAAAATTAATTGCTTATGTTAAATTAAAAAAAAAAAATTGGTAAGCTGGCAGTATTGCAATAGGGAATGACTGATAAACCAACATCGAGTTCATAGTCACTAAGCATCTCATACAAAAGGGACACACTCGGGAGTGCAGCACCCCTATCCTCTCTTAAAATGCACCACATAATCAGCAATCAATAGGGCACTGCAGTATCAGCACTCCATCTACATGGTGTGGGAGTAGAATCCACAGCTTTCTGCACCAAATGCAATTATGCTACTAACACTGCTTTCAGATTCTACAGCACAAACAGTGACTGCAATTTGCTAAACAAAACAGTAAGTTGCACATTGAAAACTGACTTAGCATAAGCAACAGTAAATTTTGCTTCCCTTGAAACTCACAATTCCATAAAAATCAACTTAAACCCATCTTCTTCTTGCTTTTTCTCTGTTAGGGGTCGCCACAACAGATCAGCTGTCTTCTCATGATTGGCAGTGGAGTTTTACAGTGTCAAGTTGCCAACCCGGTGCTCACCCTTCCACAGAAGGCACGCACATGCATGCACTCATGCCTAGGGCCAATTTTAGAGTGTCCAATCCACCTACAGCATGTCTTTGGGAGGAAACCGGAGGAAACACATGCAGACTCCACACAGAAAGCACCCCAGCCAAGAATTGAACTGGAGAACCTTTTGCTGTGAGGTGGTAATGCTAACCGCTGCACCACCGTGGCTACCACAAAAATGAACTTAAACCCATAATCCCTTGAAAATGGACTGAAACTCATAATTCCCCAAAAATGTACTGAAATTCAGAATCCCAGTTCTTTCAGCAGTTTAGTAGTTGGTGTAGATGATTCAGGTTCTTGTCCCCTGTAACCAGGTTACAGGGTCAACCTTGATCAAGTTAGTTGACTAACCTGCACCCCTTAACTATGGCATTTTACATACACACACACACACACACACACACACACACACACACACACACACACACACACACACACACACACACACACACACACACACACACACACACACACACACATATACATACACACACGCACGCACAATCACTATTGAATGATTTCATGTGTTGCTACTGACCCTGACAAAGTATAATCACTGTTAACCTGATTTCCCACTCAAACACACTCACTGCTTTGGTGTCAGGTTTGCCCTTCTGTAGCCCCCCACTCTGTGCAAGTGATGGATACTGTGACCTGCCTTTGCATATTTCTTTGTGACGTAGGGTTTCCTACGCTTTGCACAGGGTGGATAGCTAATTGCTTAGGCAGGTGCTTGCTTTAATCAAAACTATGCACTTGTATTTTTTTTTTTCATGATGATCAATTTCAAAAATTATTTTCGTATGTATTTCTAAGTCATCATTGTATTTGTATGATATTCTTAGTAATGCAGTCATACAATTTAACAATTTTTGTTTGCTTATAAACGTGTGCAAATGATGTCAAACAAGCCTTGGTCACTGCTGGAGTGCATGCATTATGCAATTTTATTGTGTGTTGCACAGTGTTGGACAGATTAATATTTATGTTGCATATATGACTCATGCATTACTGCTGACATTCCTGTACAGCTGAACAATGTTTTATCTTAGTGAAGGACAATACGTGCATATCAGGGTGATCGTTTATCTCTTCTTTACAGATTCATCACTTACCTTGATTAATGCTGCTGATACAAGTTGTCTCTGCTGGGATGCTCTGTTTGATGCTCAGAGAACTCAGCCATTACATGGTAGGTAAAGGTTGCTGATTTCCATGCATCACAGGTACTGTTTGCATGTGCTTAGTGTCTTAGGATGTCACTTAGGTGTGTGTGCTATTCTCTTCTTCTTAGCTAAATCCACATGCCTGCCTAGATCATCTACTGCTGCTCTAAATCCACATGCCTGCCTAGATCATCTACTGCTGCTCTAAATCCACATGCCTGCCTAGATCATCTACTGCTGCTCTAAATCCACATGCCTGCCTAGATCATCTACTGCTGCTCTAAATCCACATGCCTGCCTAGATCATCTACTGCTGCTCTAAATCTATATGCCTGCCTAGATCATCTACTGCTGCTGGTTCTCCCACAGACTCCTCATCTGTGTCTGCTTGCCCTGCTGGCCCTGCCTGTGGTGGTGGGAACTGTGGTCCTTGGGCTTGTTGTCCTTCTTGCAGCTGTTCCCTGACAATTGTACTGTACAACATGGCACAGACTATGAGTATTTTTGCAAGGGTGACTGAGTCATATCGTAGGACACGACCAGAAGTGTCCAAACATTGGAACCTAGATTTGAGTAACCCAAACACATACTCCACGATATTCCTGGTTTGAGCATGGACATTGATGTATCCTTGTTCAGTGGGTTTGTATGGGTTTTTCATGGATGTTATGAGTCAAGGTTCCAGTACTTAACTTGCATCCCCCACTAGATGCTCTTGTGGAAAGTCACCCCTAGCAAACCTTGCATACAGTTCACAAGTGTACCATATGTGTGACTCGTGAAAACTGCCAGCGTTACATGCACACACATTGTAGATGATCCCTTTAGTATTACACACTGCCTGACAGTCGATAGACTGGTGTCCTTTTCTGTTAATGCACCTCCTTCCCTATTCCTCAGGTAGGGCTTTCAGTTTGATGGGTGTACAGTCTATGGCCTCAGAACCTCACAGAAATGTGCTATGGCATAGAAATTTTGCAAGGTTGTAGCTCTCTCCTCTGGGGTATGTAGAAACCAGATATGATCCCTTAAACATTGTAGCATTTCATTTAGAAAATGATGTAACATTCTGGCGGCTGAAGCCTGTGATACCCCTAAAATATTTCCTGTGGGTGTCTGAAATGTTCCTGTAGCTAATATAAGTAAAGCTACATTTACCTTGATTTCCATTGGGATGGCCCCTGCATGAATTCCCTGGGGTCTCAGCTGAAGGCAGCAGAGGTTGCATATTTCCTCTAAGTTATCCCTGCCCACCCTGTAGCACTCTACAATTTCTGTATCATGGAGTCCATGATAAGTCAAATGGGTTCTGAACACAAACAGGCTGAGGTTTAGTAGCACATTGTATTAAAGCATGTTGTACATGCAGTTTCATAACAGCAGCAGCAAACCCCTAACATTTTTTGTTAAGTATGCTTGCGGCTGTATTTCAAAAAGTATTGGAATTAAGTTCAGAAGGGAGTGCGGCATGTATACGCACCCTTTATACATTCTTGAATCACCCACCACATTGAATTGCTTAATTAGCATGTATTTCACTTACTTATGCCTCATTTAGCATATTCTGTTGCTTATCCTTGTCTTGAAAGCAGGCATACAGAGCTGTTTAATGAATGCCAAGCAGCATGCTTGCAGCTGTAGCAAGTGCACATGATCTTAGAACAAAGTGGAAGTGTTCATGACTCCAGCCTCACATCTTTCTTTTTTTTTTTTTAGTATTATTTCCAAAATGTGCTCCATTTCCTCATAAAACTGGTTAACTTACCCCTGTTCAGTATCTGTAGCCAGAGCAGAAATTTCAATCAATGCAATGTTCAATGGGTTGCCTCGCAATCTGACTGAGCTCATTCTATCATTTTTTGAACTGTAACAAAGCACTGACATTATTTCATTAAATATGAGGGCTATTATATTTTTCCACAAGATCCCTGCTCTCAGTAGAAGGTCTGATGATTATCTTATGTGGAATGACCAATTCCAGTCCATTTCATTTCACCAAGTCTCAAGATGACAGTTTTTATTCTTGCCATATAATCCTTAACCACCTCAAGTTTGCCTTGGTTCATAGTTCTTACCCTTCACATTTTAGGGGTGTATAGCTCTTTACAACATCAAAGTTTTCTTTCATCTATGAGCACCTCAGCAGATGGATGTCATTTTGGCTTTAAGCCATCTAATCCATCCAAGTCCTAACCTGTAATAGTGGCACTATCCCTCCTCTGTTCTTTCCCAGTAGCATGCTGAATACCTTAGGACTTGAGAGTCTCACATTCTGGAGTTAATTCAACACATCTCTATTTGCTTTGGTTTTCTTGTCAAAATCCCAGGAGTGCCTTGCCATTACCTGCTCCGGTTTAACATCCCTATTCCACCTCTCTGCCGAGACCAGCTTGTCTTGGGTGGCCCTTCATAGTATACCCCACTGTTTCACTGAAATAAACAAGTCTGTTAACTGCAATAAGGTACCATGCAGAAATATAGACCAGAATATAGATATTTCTATATATTTGCACATATATTTAGGGATACCTTCACAAGCATTTTGAATAATAATAATAAAATAGTCAAATACTGGGAAACCTTAGAAAAACTATATATAACATACAGTAGGGCTAAAAATGGGAATGTGACTAAATGTATCCTACAAAGCAAGGGCACTTAAAAAAACGAACAAAGATGACCATATAAAGAGAGTAACCACCAAGAAATAAAAGAAATTATGGGAACATGGCAAAAAAGGAATGTTTAAGTACATGGAAGGGAACAGAAAAGAGAATAAATATGTTTTTGAAAGGGAATAATCACTGAGGAATGAAAGGGAGGTACAGAATAGAAAAAAAGGAAAAGATAATATTAGGGGATGAAAGTAAAAGAGAAAGAATAAGTTGCCATTGTTAATATTGGTGGAAAACTGCAGGGAGCAGACAAGTGAAGTGAACCTCTGGTAAGAAGATATCTGTAATTAATTAACTTCATGGTAATTTTACAATGTGTTGCTTAGCTTGTTTAAAAGTGATGTATTGAGGAGTACTCATTTCTATTCTGTTATGTTATACTCTGTTATATAGTGCAAATCAAAATAAATTCCATGAATCACATCCAGAGATACTAAAGGCTTCACAGCTGTAGGATTGTCACTATTAACATATAATGCAAAGTGATGAACATTGCCTTCAAATTATGAAAATGGTTTGTTTGTGTCTTTCGGCTTTTCCCAGTTAGGGGTTGCCACAGTGGAACTCCGGTCTGCTAATGATTGGCAGTAGATTTTTACGTACTGGCTTGCCGGGCCTAACGCACAACCTTCAATGAAGGAACGCCCATTCACGCATGTCGCTACACAGAAGACGCTCTAACTGAGAATCGAATGGGCAACGTCTAACTGTGAGGCAACAATGCTACCGCAGCACCACCACCGCAGTCCCAAATTATGAAAATGGTGATATTCAGAAACCTAAATTAATGATTTAGATGCATTTCAAATGCCTAAAATTCTCAATCTGTGCCATTCTTTCTACTTTTATACTACTTAGAACATATTCATTACTACCACATCACCACCCCATGATTTGATTCATTTATACTGTGCATTAATTGACACTATCTGAAAGAATAAAGACTGTATGTTAAAAAACATGATGGTAGTCAAATACATGAAACCAATCTTTATGTCTACTATAGACCCTATTTATTATGTAGGTAAGGAAAGAGTCATATAAATTTCAGGAAAACAAAGACGATATAACTATATTAATTGATAACTGTCATTCCTACCTAGTTTGGTTCCATCGATGACTGTTTTCTTCATAATTTTCATTGTAGTTTCTCCTGCTTTTAGTGTAAGCCATTTTTCAACATTGCTGCTACTATGTGGCACTGAATGGGCAACAATAACTACAAAAGGAACCATACAAACATATTTATTTAAGTAAGTACTTTTTCTTCAAAAATCTTTCCTAAAATAACATTTGTTGTTTGATTTCATTACTGGCTATACTCCTTTATGAAATCAAATAAGCACAGAGGTCAGAAGAAGAAAAAAAAAACTGCATAATGACATGCTCTTAACAGAAAAAAAATTAAAGTGTTTATATTTTCAGTCTATCTATCTGTCTATCTATCTATCTATCTATCTATCTATCTATCTATCTATCTATCTATCTATCTATCTACCTATCTATCCATCCATCTGTCTTTCTATCTATCTATCTATCTATCTATCTATCTATCTATCTATCTATCTATCTATCTATCTATCTATCTATCTGTCTAATTTATTCTATGGCAGTGGACTGGATGGTGGCCGAAAAAGGACTTGACTACTATACTCCACTTACCTTTTTAACAAATAAAAAATAAGTACAAATGGGTGAGAAACACAGTTGTTTTTATAGAGTTGGTAGAGCTAGTACTTCAGTAACTGAGAAGAAAAAGTCCAAACTTGCATCGCAACAAACAGTGTAGCAGGACTGGGGCCAGGGTGGACAGGCTGTACCCACAGTGTGCAGAAACTACGCAAATGATCAGTAGCAAATGAACAGCTCTGCTAACAAAATTCAAAGACAGTCAGCTAATGCAGCACTGTAACACAATTGGATCCTTCTACCAAAAGGTGGGTACATGCTGCCATCCATTATACATATAAAGGTAGAAGGGCAAAACCAGCAATGGCTTCATCTCATCGTGCTCTTCCACAATGAGGTATTAAACACAACAACCTGTGACACTGTATTGGTTACACTTGCAAATTCATGTACAAAAAAGAAAAAAAAAGACTAAACATGCATACAGCAGTTAATTGGCTTTGTCATATTACTGTGGTATCTTCAGACTGCAAGCAGCAAAGTACAGTTGTGTACTCTTACCATAAATGTAGATGTTCGAGTGTGTTCACTGTTGCAGTCATGACTGTAGGGTTCTCCCTGCCAGCAGCAGCCCCCTATTGGCCAGAGTCCAAAAGTCTGGATCGGGCGTCAGTTGAGGTCACTTTTATCCTGACCTCAGTGCGCCAGAAGGTATAAAGACCTCAGCTGACGCCATTTCCCCAGTTTTTCTTGCCCAAGATGTCAGGTGCCCAGAAATAAAAGGCTAAAAAAGAAACCATGCCCAAAACCTCATCAGCCAAAATACCTCATAACAGATAATACTCAAATAAAAAACAAAAGAGTGGGTAGGAGGGAGGGTAATCCAGACTGCAACAGTGAACACACTCGAACATCTACATTTATGGTAAGAGTACACAACTGTACTATGTCCTTCGTGGTTCACTGTTGCAGTCATGACTGTAGGGTTGAGTCCCAAAGCTAAGAAAGGGTGGCTGGAGGAAAAACAGAACAAAACCTTGCAAAACCGCAGAAGCAAAACCGGCCCTGGATTTAGAATAGATAGGGAGGTTGTAATGCTTAGAAAAAGTATGTACAGAACTCCAGGTAGCAGCCTCCAAAATATCCTTGGTAGGAACCCCACAAAGAAAAGCTGCTGAAGTAGCAGTAGCCCGGGTAGAATGAGTCCTAACATTAACAGGAACTGGATTGCCATGATAAGAGTAACAGAACTTGATGCAATGGGCAATCCACTTGGAAATAGTTTGCTTAGTGATTGCTTTCCCTTGAACAATAGGAGCATAAGCGACAAATAACTGATCAGATTTCCGGAATATCTTGGTCCTGTCCAGGTATAAATGAAGCTGCCTGTGCACATCTAAAGAGTGCAAAAGACTTTCTTCCTCACTTTGAGGATTAGGATAAAAGGTAGGCAAATGAATAGACTGATTCAAGGCCACTGCTGAAACCACCTTGGGCATAAAGGTGGGATTAGTCCGTAAAGATACCCTGTCCTGATGAAAAATAAGGAAGGGTTCCACAGCCATGAGTGCTTGCAATTCCAAAATTCTTCTAACAGAGGTAATAGCTAAAAGAAAAGCAGTTTTCCAAGACAAAAATTTCAAATCCGTGGAAGCTGCAGGTTCAAAAGAAGACAAGGTTAATTTCTCCAAAACATAGTTAAGATCCCAAGTGGGAACAGGAGCCCTCATAGGGTCTGAATATTCATAGCCCCTCTAAGAAATTGTTTAAGTAATGGATGAGAAAAAATCGGAAGATCCGTATCATAATGTGCAGAAATAGCAGAAGCATGAAGCTTAACAAACGAAAAAGACAGGCCCATATGTAACAACTCTGTCAGATACTGTAAAATCAGAGGAATGTTCGGAACAGCAGAATCACCACCCTGGACTTGATTCCAGGAGCAAAATCTTTTCCATTTACCCGCATAAGATTTTCTAGTGCTGGGCTGTCTAGCTTCAAGGATTACATCCATTACCTGTTTGGAAAGGGTAGAGGTGTTTACAGACCCTGGATCTGCCAGGCAGCTAGATTCAGAGTTTTGACATGACTGTGCAGTATCCGGCCGTCCCATTGAGACAGTAGATGAGGGATTTGAGGCAGAATCCAGGGAGGCTCCTGAACCAGGTTCATCAGAGTGGAATACCAGAATTGCCAAGGCCAATTGGGAGCCAGAAAAATCATTTGTGGTCTGTCCTGTTTTATCTTCAGAAGTACCCGAGGTAGAAGAGGAAAAGGAGGAAAAGCATATGAGAGGTGTTTCCAACTGAATGAGAGGGCATCCACTTTCCATGCTAGTTTGTGGTAGGTTCTTGTGCAGAATGTTGGAAGTTGATGATTCTGAGGGGATGCAAAGAGATCTATGTCCGGACATCCCCACGCCTTTATAATCATCCTGAATATCCGAACATCCAACATCCATTCCTGTGGATCCGAAATGTGTCTGCTCAATGTGTCTGCCAGAGTGTTGTCTTTTCCTGGCAGGAATTGCGCTTGTAAGTCGACACTGCAGGTCGGAGCAGTGTACCATAGAGTCATGGCTAATCTGCACAGTGGGTAAGAGTGAGAGCCCCCCTGCTTGTTTATGTACCACATCACTGTAGTGTTGTCTGTCTGTATCAACAATTGTCCTGGTAGAAGGAAGCCCCTGAAGGCTATCAGGGCATTCTGTACAGCTAGCATCTCCTTCAAATTTATGTGCAGGTGTGTTTGCTCCTTTGTCCAAACACCCTGAAGACATCTCCCGTGCATGTGGGCTCCCCAGGCATAATCTGAAGCATCCGTTGTCAGAACTTGGTTGGTCGGTGGAGGACAAAAAGGCTTCCTCTTGTTCTGTAGACAGGCTTCGGCCCACCAAAGAAACTCTTGCTGGAGACAAGGCAAAATCATGATCACTGTTTCCAAACTGTGGTAATGCTGAGACCATACACTCTTGAGGTACCACTGCAGTTTCCTCATATGCAGTCTTGCATATGGTATTAGTAGAATGCAGGAAGCCATGTAACCTAAAGCTTGCAGAATTTTTCTTGCAGTCAGCTGTTTCATTGAAGCCAGGTGTCGGAAAGAAGAAGCCAGTTGCACTTTTTTGTCTGGTGTCAAGGAAGCCATCTGGGTTGTAGTACTCAGAAGAGCACCCAGGAAAGTAATCTGTTGTGTGGGTACCAGATTTGATTTCTTTAGATTCACTGTGAAACCAAGGTACTGAAGAAGATGCTGCACAAAAGCTAGATGCCGAAGTAGAGTGTCTTTGTCATCCACTTGAATAAGACAGTCGTCCAGATAAAGGTATATTTGAATCCCCTTCTGTCTGCAAAATGCCATTACTGGTGCCAGGCACTTTGTAAAGACCCTGGGTGCAGTAGATAAGGCAAAGGGCAGCACAGAGAACTGGTAATGTTTTGAGCCCGCTTTGAAACGTAGATACCTTCTGCACTCTTGCCTTATAGGAATATGCAGGTAAGCTTCTTTTAAGTCCAAAGTCACCATCCAAGTGTTCTTGCCCAACATAGGCAGCAGCTGCTGCAGAGTGAGCATCTTGAATTTTGGTATATCTAGGAAGGTGTTTAGTACAGAAAGGTCCAGGATTGGTATCCACGAATTTTCCTTCCTCGGAACCAGGAAAAGTCTGGAATAAAAACCTTGCCCTATTTCTAAATTTGGTACCAATTCTATGGCCCTCATAGCCATGAAGGACTGAACCTGCCGTTGCGCCTCTGCCCACTGATGATTTGGCAGATCTGGCCAACTGTTCGGTTTTGGCAAGGTGTGGAAATGAAATCTGTAACCTCTTGAGACTATGTCTAGAACCCATTTGTCCCGGGTTATGTGGCTCCAATTCTGATAAAAAAGAGAAATCCTTCCTCCCAAAGGTGCTTCCAGGAGAGGAGCCCCTGGAACCAGAAAGGGAGAGTCATAAAGACTGTTTTCAGTAGGGTTGAGACTTATCTTCACCTCTCTTGGGAGAGGGGGCACTCCACTGCCTATTCCTAAAATGGATCTGTGCCTGTCCCCTACCTCTGGAACACCTGAATCTGCCTCTCTGAGACCTGTCCGAGCCCGGAAAGGACCAAGGTTTAGCTGGCCAGTGTCTGCTAAATCTAGGAGGTTGTACCTGTAGAAAATCCTTAACTGTCTGCATAGATTTGGCTTTGTCCTCCCTTTTCTTTAATACCTCTTCAGCTTTGGACCCAAACAGAACATCGTGCTGCAAAGGGGCATCCAAAAGTTTGGCTTTAACCTGATCCGGCAAGCTTTGTTCCTTTAACCAAGCATGTCTTCTAATAACTGCGCCAGTTGTTGCAGCCCTACAAGAAGCTTCCAAAGAATCAAAACCACAATGCAGGGTATGTTTACCCACCTGTTCAATAGCATGCAATAAATCCTGTAACTCCTGATTATCCGCACCAATAGAAACAGCTGGCATCTTTTGTTTAAATACAGACAAAAGGTATTGCTGATACTTCAGCATATGAAATTGACAGTTCAAAGCCCTAATAGACAATGTAGCAGAAGTATAAACTTTTTTTACCCCATCTCTCCAAAGCCCTGGACTCTTGGTCAGAGGGAATAGGATTTTTAGCAGAGGCAGCTTTAACACCCTTAGGACCCTGAGAAATTGTTTCCGGATCAGGTGAAAGATTCTTAAAAAGAAACTTGTGAGAATCTGGACCGGAGCAGGGGGAATAGAATCAGGAGAGAGAGAAGCTTCCGAAAAAACATTATCTGCAATGTCCAATACAGGGGGAATAGCCAGAGGCCTATGCTGTGGGAGAAGAAGAAAATCCCTAAGCCTTTTCTTGGATTCAGAGAATTCCTGCCCTTCCCATTGAAAATGCACCCTCATATCATGCAAAGTTTCACCAAAAGAATAATCCTCAGGAGGAGAGGCTAAAGGAAAGGAATCTTCAGCATCAGAATCCTCATAAGGAGGAAAAGAATAACCCTGCTCAGGGGAAAAAGCAGAAGAAACAGAAATTTGGTCTGAAGAATCATAATCAGACTGTAATCTAAGCTTCTTGTCAGGAGGGGGATGTGAACCCCTGATCATAGTTAAGAGATCTTCAGCCATCCTAAGCATCTGCCTCTGAGGCCTAGGACCCTGATCAAAAGGTGCCTGTGCTTGCCATTTCACTTTAGCTGGAGCCTTAGACTTTGTCTTTGAAAGTAAAACTGAATCCACATTTACAGGAAGCTGCAAAGGCCTGAGAACTCCCTCAGAAACCGGTACCTGCCTACCGGCTCCAGACCCAACTGAGGGAGCAGTATCCGAAGGTCCAGTCCCTGGCAATTCTAAAGACCCCATCAGCTCCACACTGGAGTTGGTACAGGCAATTGGTTAAAAAGAGGCGGACGACAGGGGCTGCAAAGGCACCTCACTGACGACCGATGAACCAGCAACTGACAATAACTGAGTAACATCCTTTGCTGTGGACCTCGGAGGCCTGTCTGCATCTTTGCGCCTCTTACACACCCCAGCAGCCAGAAAAGAATCCGAAGACATGTTATAATTAAACCTTTTTCCAAAATAGTAAAAGGCAAAGTTATATCTACACCTAATGGTACGCTGATTAAATCTAGCACAAAACGCACAATTAGCAACGTCGTGGTCAGGACCCAGGCAGGGAATACAGTAAGAGTGAAAATCCCTATGAGGTATTTGCTTCCCACAAGAAATACAATTATTAACTTTTTCTGACATCTGACTGGAGCAAGAAAAAGACCTCCCCAATGGGGTACTTATCTTATAAAATGAAAATCCTGGGATTAAATCCAAAAACAAACAGGAACAGGCCGACCAGCATCAATGAACTGCAAAGGGCACCGCGCGGCAAGAAAGACAGGGAAAATGGTGTCAGCTGAGGTCTTTATACCTTCTGGCGCATTGACGTCAGGATAAAAGCGACCTCAGCTGATGCCCGATCCAGACTTTGGGACTCTGGCTGATCGGGGGCTGCTGCTGGCAGGAAGAACCCTACAGTCATGACTGCAACAGTGAACCACGAAGGACATCAACAAATAATCAAAATATATTAACCAGTGACATCAGTCAGAAATACTAACCTGACATTATGTTACACATTTACTCTTTTAAAGCTGTGATTTTTAAATATATTGTCCATAAGGCATGTTCATATTGGAAAGCATTCTGCTTATTGTCTCTGCTTTCAGCCTAATGATGTCAATGTAATGTGTTGAATCTAGTACCTTTTTTAGTATATTGTCTAAACGATATTATTTTACCAAATATTGTAGTACTTTCTGAGGAATATAAAGCTCCTCTAACAGCAAGCTGATCTCCAAACACATACAACTTAACAAAAAAATGATAACACATAGCTATTACATATACTGCTATATACATTTTGAAGCCAGGCCTATGAATACACTGCTGTATACCTATACATTTTCACATATTAAGTGAGCACATAAAAAATGTAAACATTGTATTTGTCCAGCCTACCATTATCACTGCTGCAGTACCGGTGTGATGTAGCTACTCCCAAAATGCAAGGATGGTCTGTTTGCTCTATAGGAAATAGCATCATGGCCTTGAACACAGTTACACAATGACACCACACATAAAGACTTATGCCCATAATAACATTTAAATGGTGCTTGTTATACAGGAAGTGGTAATGACCTTTATGCAGTACTAAACTGCTATGAGCTTTGTGGCTCTTCTCTCTTCTGTAGGTTATATTCATTTCAATAACACTTGTTCAGTATATCAGTAAAAACAAAGCCCAGGGGATGCTGACATATTTATTAATTTACTTATTCATTGTCTGGGACATTGAAAAGACTGACCAAGCTAGGAAGGACTACTGGTTGTCTAACAAAGAAACTAAGAACGAAGTTGCAATAGCAAAGAATAGGGCATCAGAGGCACTCTATCAGCTTCTGGAAAGTGACTCAGTAAGGGGCACAAAGAAACTATGCCAGGTTGCAAGGCAAAGACAGAAAGATAAAGAAGATAGTCAGACACCCTTCATAAGGGATTCCAGCAACAACCTGCTTACCAGCCCACAGGGCATCAAAGGCAGATGGAAGGAGTATTTCCAGCAGCTTCTGAATGAAGAAAACCCCACAGAAGTGGTACTGCCCCAGAAACAGCCTACAATGAGAGTAGAAGAGGAGCCCAGCTTAGAAGAATTAAGGGCAGCACTAAGGAAAATGAAGTCAGGGAAAGCAGCAGGCTCAGATGAGGTCACAGCAGATATGATAAAGATGCTGGGTGAGCTAGGGGAGAAATGGCTCCTGAGGGTACTAATTGCAGTGTGGAGAGAAAGGTGTATTCCAGATGACTGGAGAATAAGCATACTCGTGCCAGTGCAAGAACAAAGGGGGCAACCACAAATGTGGACAGTACAGAGGCATCAAACTCCTACCACATTGCATGAAAGTTCTGGAGAGGGTGATTGAGAAACGGATACGCAGAATAGTAGAATGTAAGATGGGAGATGAACAGTTCGGATTCAGATCAGGATGCAGAGCAATTGACCCGATGTTTGCATTGAGACAGATACTTGAGAAGAAACTAGAGAAGAGGAAAGAGTCAAACTGGGCTTTCCTAGACTTGGAGAAAGCATATGACAAGGTCCCAAGAAAGCTGATCTTGGCAGTACTGCGGTGGTTTGAAGTCCCAGAAACATTGGTAGAATTAGTACAGGCTATGTACAAGGACCCAATGACTCAAGTATGAACAGTGTTTGGCCTCACTGAGGGGTTCCCAGTGGGAGTGGGTGTACACCAGGGTTCAGCTCTGAGCCCACTGCTGTTCATACTGGTAATGGACTACATCAGGAAACAGGTTGGAGGGATCAGAGCAACAAATCTGCTGTATGCAGACGATGTGACAGTACAGGCAGACTCTGATCTAGAACTTCAGCAAAGGATAGGAGAATGGAATGCAAATCTGAAGGCACATGGGATGAAACTAAGCACAGATAAGACAGTGGTAATGGCAGCAGATTGGGGAAATCAGAAGAAGCTAAGAATAGAGATAGATGGTAAGATAGTGGAACAGGTAAACAGCTTCAAGTATCTGGGAAGGGTGGTTGAGGAGAAGGGTAGTCTGAATGAAGAGGTCAAAGCTAGAATCAGAGGGGCTGCAGCCAACTGGCATAGAGTATCAGGTGTAGTATATGACAGAAGAATGCCAAAGATACTGAAAAGTAAGGTGTACAAGACAGTGGTGCGACCAGTACTACTTTATGGTACAGAAACCTGGGCAGTAAAGGCAGAACAGTTGAAGAAGCTGGAGGTGATGGAAATGAAATGCCTGAGAAAGGTGGTAGGATGCACACTGCGGGACAGGCGAAGAAATGAGGACATAAGAGCAGAAGCCAAAGTAGCTCCAATTGCAGAAAAGATCAAAGAAAACAGATTACGATGGTATGGGCACATGTGTAGAAAAGCAGAAGACAATCTGGTGAGGGAGATTTGGGACAGACAGGAAGAAGGTAAGAGGAAGCGAGTACATCCAGCAAAGAGGTGGATGGATTGTGTGAAAGAAGATCTGCGACAGTCAGGCATGAGTGTTGAAGAAGGCAGGAGAGTGGCACTGAATCGAGAGAGTTGGCGACAGTTAATACGATACCCCGACCCCATGTAAATGGGAAAAAGGGGATGATGATGATGATGATGTCTGGGACAGTCTAACAAGGAAGTCTCACTTGCAGTGGAATCCCAGGAAGAAAATCTGCAGATGCAGACAGAAATATGGTAATAGTACAGTAAAAAAATTGCAGTTCAACATATGATCAAACATTTGAATGTTCAACAATGTAAAAAAACAAAAACTAAACAGTGCTAGCATGAGGGCAACCCCCCCACCACCCATGTGGGGGGAAGCATCCCCCACACCCCCGCTATTTAAATATACCAACTCCGAGATTGCACTACATTGCGGTAAAGGGAAATCTTCCCGTTCCGCATTCTATGAAGATCCCCATTCAGACCAGTCCAATTTTTAAAAGTTCGAGCATATGGTCTTGG
>NC_056743.1:1725454366-1725466391 GCF_019279795.1 Protopterus annectens | reverse complement strand
GATTGACTTTTCACTTGGATTCTGCTTTAAATCCCTCATCTACTGTCTCAACGGGACGGCCGGATACTGCACAGTCATGTCAAAATTCTGAATCTAGCTGCCTGGCAGATCCAGGGTCTGTAAACACCTCTAAACTTTCCAAACAGGTAATGGATGTAATCCTTGAAGCTAGACAGCCCAGCACTAGAAAATCTTATGCGGGTAAATGGAAAAGATTTTGCTCCTGGAATCAAGTCCAGGGTGGTGATTCTGCTGTGCCGAACACTCCTCTGATGTTACAGTATCTAACAGAGTTGTTACATACGGGCCTATCTTTTTCATTTGTTAAGCTTCATGCTTCTGCTATTTCTGCACATTACAATACGGATCCTCCGATTTTTTCTCATCCATTACTTAAACAATTTCTTAGAGGGGCTAAGAATATGAGGGCTCCTGTTCCCACTTGGGATCTTAACTATGTTTTGGAGAAATTAACCTTGTCTTCTTTTGAACCTGCAGCTTCCACAGATTTAAAATTTTTGTCTTGGAAAACTGCTTTTCTTTTAGCTATTACCTCTGCTAGAAGAATTTTGGAATTGCAAGCACTCATGGCTGTGGAACCCTTCCTTATTTTCATCAGGACAGGGTATCTTTACGGACTAATCCCACCTTTATGCCCAAGGTGGTTTCGGCAGTGGCCTTGAATCATTCTATTCATTTGTCTACCTTTTAGCCTAATCCTCAAAGTGAGGAAGAAAGTCTTTTGCACTCTTTAGACATGCACAGGCAGCTTCGTTTATACCTGGACAGGACCAAGATATTCTGGAAATCTGATCAGTTGTTTGTCGCTTATGCTCCTACTGTTCAAGGGAAAGCAATCACTAAGCAAACTATTTCCAAGTGGATTGCCCATTGCATCAAGTTCTGTTACTCTTATCATGGCAATCCAGTTCCTGTTAATGTTAGGACTCATTCTACCAGGGCTACTGCTACTTCAGCAGCTTTTCTTTGTGGGGTTCCTACCAAGGATATTTTGGAGGCTGCTACCTGGAGTTCTGTACATACTTTTTCTAAGCATTAAAACCTCCCTGTCTATTCTAAATCCAGGGCCAGTTTTGCTTCTGCGGTTTTGCAAGGTTTTGTGACCGCTCCCTCTGTTTCTCCTCCAGCCACCCTTTCTTATCTTTGGGACTCAACCCTACAGTCATGACTGCAACAGTGAACCATGAAGGACATAGTACAGTTGTGTACTCTTACCATAAATGTAGATGTTCGAGTGTGTTCACTGTTGCAGTCTGGATTACCCTCCCTCCTACCCCCTCTTTTGTTTTTTCTTTGAGTATTATCTGTTATGAGGTATTTGGCGGATGAGGCATGGTTTCTTTTTTAGCCTTTTCTTTCTGGGCACCTGACATCTGGGGCAAGAAAAACTGGGGAAATGGCGTCAGCTGAGGTCTTTATACCTTCTGGCGCATTGAGGTCAGGATAAAAGTGACCTCAGCTGACGCCCAATCCAGACTTTGGGACTCTGGCCAACCGGGGGCTGCTGCTGGCAGGGAGAACCCTACAGTCATGACTGCAACAGTGAACACACTTGGACATCTACATTTATGGTAACAGTACACAACTGTACTTTGCTACTTACAGTCTGAAGATACCACAGTAATATGACAAAGCCAATTAACTGCTGTATGCATGTTTAGTCTTTTTTTTTTCTTTTTTGTACATTCATTTGCAAGTGTAACCAATACAGTGTCACAGGTTGTTGTGTTTAATACCTCATTGTGGAAGAGCACCATGAGATGAAGCCATTGCTGGTTTTGCCCTTCTACCTTTATATGTATAATGGATGGCAGCATGTACCCACCTTTTGGTAGAAGGATGCAATTGTGTTACAGTGCTGCATTAGCTGACTGTCTTTGAATTTTGTTAGCAGAGCTGTTCATTTGCTGCTGATCATTTGAGTAGTTTCTGCACACTGTGGGTAGAGCCTGTCCACCCTGGCCCCAGTCCTGCTACACTGTTTGTTGCGATGCAAGTTTGGACTTTTTCTTCTCAGTTACTGAAGTACTAGCTCTACCAACTCTATAAAAACAACTGTGTTTCTCACCCATTTGTACTTATTTTTTATTTGTTAAAAAGGTAAGTGGAGTAAAGTAGTACAAGTCCTTTTTCGGCCACCATCCAGGCCACTGCCATAGAATAAATTAGATAGATAGATAGATAGATAGATAGATAGATAGATAGATAGATAGATAGATAGATAGATAGATAGATAGACAGATAGATAGATAGACAGACAGACAGATAGATAGATAGATAGATAGATAGATAGATAGATAGATAGATAGATAGATAGACAGATAGACAGACAGATAGACAGACAGACAGACAGATAGATAGATAGATAGATAGATAGATATAAACACTTGAAATTATTTTTTTTTTCTGTTAAGAGCATGTCATTATGCAGTTTTTGTTTCTTCTTCTGACCTCTTTGCTTATTTGATTTCATAAATGAGTATAGCCAGTAATGAAATCAAACAACAAATGTTATTTTAGGAAAGATTTTTGAAGAAAAAGTACTTACTTAAATAAATATGTTTGTATGGTTCCTTTTGTAGTTATTGTTGCCCATTCAGTGCCACATAATAGCAGCAATGTTGAAAAATGGCTTACACTAAAAGTAGGAGAAACTACAATGAAAATTATGAAGAAAACAGTCATTGATGGAACCAAACTAGGTAGGAATGACAGTTATCAATTAATATATTTATATCGTCTTTGTTTTCCTGAAATTTATATGACTCTTTCCTTACCTACATAATAAATAGGGTCTATAGTAGACATAAAGATTGGTTTCATGTATTTGACTATCATCATGTTTTTAACATACAGTCTTTATTCTTTCAGATAGTGTCAATTAATGCACAGTATATATGCATCAAATCATGGGGTGGTGATGTGGTGGTAATGAATATTTTCTAAGTAGTATAAAAGTAGAAAGAATGGCACAGATTGAGAATTTTAGGCATTTAAAATGCATCTAAATCATTAATTTACGTTTCTGAATATCACCATTTTTATAATTTGGGACTGCGGTGGTGGTGCTGTGGTAGCGTTGTCGCCTCACAGTTAGACGTTGCCCGTTCGATTCTCAGGTAGAGCGTCTTCTGTGTAGCGACATGCGTGAATGGGCGTTCCTTCGTTGAAGGTTGTGCATTAGGCCTGGCAAGACGGTACGTAAAAATCTACTGCCAATCATTAGCAGACCGGAGTTCCACTGTGGCGACCCCTAACCGGGAAAAGCCGAAAGACACAAACAAACCATTTTCATAATTTGAAGGCAATGTTCATCACTTTGCATTATATGTTAATAATGACAATCCTACAGCTGTGAAGCCTTTAGTATCTCTGGATGTGATTCATGGAATACAGCTGTATAGCACAGATTATATATTCTCATTTATTATTATCTCACTTATTACTCATTTATGCTGATATGTGATACATGGCAGTACTAGTAATGGCACCACCATCATAATCATCATCATCAGCCTCCTTTTCCCCATTCATTCTACATGTGGTTGGGATGCCATGTCCACTGTAGCCAGCTCTCTCAGTTATCAGTGTCATTTGCCTATCTTCTGTCTTCTGTCATGCAATCCATCCATCTACTGGCTGGACATCCTTGTTTTCTCTTGTCTTCTTCCCATCTCTCTCTCTCTCTCTCTTTCCCCCAACCTTCTTGACCAAATTGCCATCTGCTTTCCTGAATGTGTACCCAGACCACTGTAATCCATTCTGTTTGATCTTCTCTGCTGCTACTTTGGCTTCTGGATTGATGTCATCCTTTTTCTTTCTGTCCAACAGTGCCTATCCAGCACACATGTGAGGTATTAAATCTCCATCAACTCTAGCTTCCTCAACTGCTCTTTCTTCAATGCCCAGGTGTCTGTACCATACAGCAGTATTGGTTGCACCACAGGTTTGTACACCTTACTTTGGCATTCTTCTGTCACGTGTCGCCCATGACACTGTGCCAGCTGCCTGAAGTATCTCTGCTTCTAGCTTGGACCACTCCTCCCAGATACTTGAAGTAGTTAAACTGTTCCACTGCTGTCTTTATGTTTTAATTTTAGCTTCTTCTGATTTCTCCCATTTGCTGGCATAACAGCTGTCATGTCTGTGCTGTTTCATCCATAGCATTCCCTTATTCAACACTAGAGGTAAGAATTTACTTTGATTTGCACTATATAACAGAGTATAACATAACAGAATAGAAATGAGTACTCCTCAATATATCACTTTTAAACAAACTAAGCAACGCATTGTAAAATTACCATGACGTTAATTAATTACAGATATCTTCTTACCAGAGCTTCACTTCACTTGCCTGCTCCCTGCAGTTTTCCACCAATATTAACAATGGCAACTTATTCTTTCTCTTTTACTTTCATCCCCTAATATTATCTTTTCCTTTTTTTCTATTCTGCACCTCCCTCTCATTCCTCAGTGATTATTCCCTTTCAAAAACATGTTTATTCTCTTTTCTGTTCCCTTCCATGTACTTAAACATTCCTTTTTTGCCATGTTCCCATAATTTCTTTTATTTCTTGGTGCTTACTCTCTTTATATGGTCATCTTTGTTCTTTTTTTTTTAAGTGCCCTTGCTTTGTAGGATACATTTAGTCACATTCCCATTTTTAGCCCTACTGTATGTTATATATAGTTTTTCTAATGTTTCCCAGTATTTGACTATTTTATTATTATTATTCAAAATGCTTGTGAAGGTATCCCTACATATATGTGCAAATATATAGAAATATCTATATTCTGGTCCATATTTCTGCATGGTACCTTATTGCAGTTAACAGACTTGTTTATTTCAGTGAAACAGTGGGGTATACTATGAAGGGTCACCCAAGACAAGCTGGTCTTGACAGAGAGGTGGAATAGGGATGTTAAACCGGAGCAGGTAATGGCAAGGCACTCCTGGGATTTTGACAAGAAAACCAAAGCAAATAGAAATGTGTTGAATTAACTCCAGAAGGTGAGACTCTCAAGTCCTAAGGTATTCAGCATGCTACTGGGAAAGAACAGAGGAGGGGTAGTGCCACTCTTACAGGTTAGGACTTGGATGGATTAGATGGCTTAAAGCCAAAATGACATCCATCTGCTGAGGTGCTCATAGATGAAAGGAAACTTTGATGTTGTAAAGAGCTATACACCCCTAAAATGTGATGGGTAAGAACTATGAACCAAGGCAAACTTGATGTGGTTAAGGATTATATGGCAAGAATAAAAACTGTCATCATGAGACTTAGTGAAATGAAATGGACTGGAATGGGTCATTCCACATAAGATAATCATCAGACCTTCTACTGAGAGCAGGGATCTTGTGGAAAAATATAATAGCACTCATATTTAATGAAATTATTTAATGAAATAATGTCAGTGCTTTGTTACAGTTCAAAAAAATGATAGAATGAGCTCAGTCAGACTGCGAGGCAAGCCATTGAACATTGCATTGATTGAAATTTCTGCTCTGGCTACAGATACTGAACAGGGGTAAGTTAACCAGTTTTATGAGGAAATGGAGCACATTTTGGAAATAATACTAAAAAAAAAAAAAAAGATATGAGGCTGGAGACATGAACACTTCCACTTTGTTCTAAGATCATGTGCACTTGCCACAGCTGCAAGCATGCTGCTTGGCATTCACTAAACAGCTCTGTATGCCTGCTTTCCAGACAAGGATAAGCAGCAGAATATGCTAAATGAGGTATAAGTAAGTGAAATACATGCTAATTAAGCAATTCAATGTGGTGGGTGATTCAAGAATGTATAAAGGGTGTGTATACATGCCGCACTCTCTTCTGAACTTAATTCCAATACTTTTTGAAATACAGCCGCAAGCATACTTAACAAAAAATGTTAGGGGTTTGCTGCTGCTGTTATGAAACTGCATGTACAACATGCTTTAATTCAATGTGCTACTAAACCTCAGCCTGTTTGTGTTCAGAGCCCATTTGACTTATCATGGACTCCATGATACAGAAATTATAGAGTGCTACAGGGTGGGCAGGGATAACTTAGAGGAAATATGCAACCTCTGCTGCCTTCAGCTGAGACCCCAGGGAATTCATGCAAGGGCCATCCCAATGGAAACCAAGGTAAATGTAGCTTTACTTATATTAGCTACAGGAACATTTCAGACACCCACAGGAAATATTTTAGGGGTATCACAGGCTTCAGCCACCAGAATGTTACATCATTTTCTAAATGAAATGCTACAATGTTTAAGGGATCATATCTGGTTTCTGCATACCCCTGAGGAGAAAGCTACAACCTTTCAAAATTTCTATGCCATAGCACATTTCTGTGAGGTTCTGAGGCCATAGACTGTACACACATCAAACTGAAAGCCCTACCTGAGGAATAGGGAAGGAAGTGCATTAACAGAAAAAGACACCAGTCTATCGACTGTCAGGTAGTGTGTAATACTAAAGGGATCGTCTGCAATATGTGTGCAGGTAACGCTGGCAGTTTTCACGAGTCACACATATGGTACACTTGTGAACTGTATGCAAGGTTTGCTAGGGGTGACTTTCCACAAGAGCATCTAGTGGGGTATGCATGTTAAGTACTGGAACCTTGACTCATAACATTCATGAAAAACCCATACAAACTAACTGAACAAGGATACATCAATGTCCATGCTCAAACCAGGAATATTTTGGAGTATGTGTTTGGCTTACTCAAATCTAGGTTCCAATGTCTGGACACTTCTGGTCGTGTCCTACAATATGACTCAGTCACCCTTGCAAAAATACTCATAGTCTGTGCCATGTTGTACAGTACAATTGTCAGGAAACAGCTGCAAGAAGGACAACAAGCCCAAGGACCACAGTTCCCACCACCACAGGCAGGGCCAGGAGGGCAAGCAGACACAGATGAGGACTCTGTGGGACAACCAGCAGCAGTAGATGATCTAGACAGGCATATGGATTTAGCTAAGAAGAAGAGAATAGCACACACACCTAAATGAAATCCTAAGACACTAAGCACATACAAACAGTACCTGTAATACATGGAAAATCAGCAACCTTTACTTACCATGTAATGGCTGAGTTCTCTGAGCATCAAACAGAGAATCCCAGCAGAGACAACTTGTATCAGCAGCATTAATCAAGGTAAGTGATGAATCTGTAAAGATAAATGATCACCCTGATATGCACGTATTGTCCTTCACTAAGGTAAAACATTGTTCAACTGTACAGGAATGTCAGCAGTAATGCATGAGTCATATATGCAACATAAATATTAATCTATCCAACACTGTGCAACACACAATAAAATTGCATAATGCATGCACTCCAGCAGTGACCAAGGCTTGTTTGACATCATTTGCACACGTTTATAAGCAAACAAAAATTGCTAAATTGTATGACTGCATTACTAAGAATATCATACAAATACAATGATGACTTAGAAATACATAAGAAAATAATTTTTGAAACTAATCATCATGAAAAAAAATACAAGTGCATAGTTTTGATTAAAGCAAGCACCTGCCTAAGCAATTAGCTATCCACCCTGTGCAAAGCGTAGGCAACCCTAAGTCACAAAGAAATATGCAAGGGCAGGTCACAGTAACCATCATTTGCACAGAGTGGGGGGTTACAGAAGGGCAAACCTGACACCAAAGCAGTGAGTGTGTTTGAGTAGGAAATCAGGTTAACAGTGAGTATTCTTTGTCAGGGTCAGTAGCAATACATGTGGTGTGTGTGTGTGTGTGTGTGTGTGTGTGTGTGTGTGTGTGTGTGTGTGTGTGTGTGTGTGTGTGTGTGTGTGTGTGTGTGTGTGTGTGTGTGTGTGTGTGTGTGTGTGTGTGTGTGTGAGTGTGTGTGCGCGCGTGTGGTGTGTGTGTGTGTGTGTGTGTGTGTGTGTGTGTGTGTGTGTGTGTGTGTGTGTGTGTGTAGTGTGTGTGTATGTGGTGGTATGGCCAAGTTAATTTTTAATGTGTATGGATCTTCTGGAACACAGTCAAAGCACTTGTGCACCCTGGGATCCTGGACAGGTGTGAGCTATGCATGGTAGAGGATTCAGTTCACCGTCGCTGCACTGAACCATGAGAACTACCTCTGCCAGGAGATCCCCTGCTAGATCGATGGCAATGGTTCAAAGTCAAGTTGCTACCTGAATATGAGTAGTGTCTGCTGGATGAGCTCTCATCACAACTATGTCCGTAACCATGACTGTGACCATGACCATAATCACGTGGCCTGTGACATCTGGATGTTGTCACACAAATCACTGACAGAGCAGTGGAAGTAGTACCACTATGGGAGCAGAAAATGGAATGGCCATGTCAGCTAACACCTGATGATGTAGTGACTCTCTGGCCAAGTGAATGTTTACCCTTTCCCAGCAGACATTCCATTACAGACACTGCATGATCCACTGTGTCATTCATCCAGTCCAAGGAGTCACCCATACGATTCAGGCAGTCTCACATGTCAGAATACATAATATGCAGTACTCTTGACTATATCATCTGAGGCTCTGGTTGAACATGTATATGCCTCTGTGATGACCCTACATACTCTACTCAGGTCTCCCCTGAAAAGAGGCTTCTAGGCTAGTGGGACTAACCTGGTCAATAATGAATAAATAAAATAAATAAGTATATTGCATGGTACCTACTGACACCAAAGCAGAGAAAGAAACTTCTCTGTGTGGAAGTTTTTCAATTCCTGTATGTCTAGTTAATCACTCTATAGGAACAATCAGACAAAAATCAGAAAATGGTAGTACAAGTAGCAAACTTAAAAATGTCCTAAATAAAAAAAAACTTAATTCAAAATATTATTAATACTATACAGAATTATTAGATTTAGTAGGTATTCAGAAGTAACTGAAGCAGGGTGGTCAGTCTGTTTCCATATGAAAATCCTTTATTAAGCACACAGAAATCACAATATCCCAGATGCTAAATTTGAGATGCTTAAAGAAAGTGTTAAAGGATATGAGTAGTGCATTTAAGAAAGAAGTTTTAATAAAATGAAATGAGATTAATTGGACAAAGATGACCATGGAGAATTTCTAGGAGGTATAATAATATTAATAGTAATAATAATATTAATAACAGAATATTAATAGTAATAATAATATTAATAATAGCAAGAAGAAAAAAAAAACAAAAAAACAGGCAAGGCTTTAGATATAACAGGGGATACAGGAGAAATGATAACCGGGTCAGCAGACCTCAATGGGATTTTCCCAGGGGAGATCATTGTACAACGCTGGACCACCAGGAGGATGCACCAGCACGCTCTCATTCTCTGCCATCCCAGTCCCGTCTGGATATCAGCATTCCGCACAAAGCTATGACATCATGGATGGGTCAGAACAGGAACATGAGCCACAGAGGAGACTAGAACCAACAAATGGATCTACAGGACAAATTACAGAACCGCCAGTAGTCTGTGTGCTTAATAAGGATTTTCAACTGGAAACAGACTGTCTACCCTGCTTGGATTACTTCTGAATACCTTCTACAGTTAATAATTCTGTATAATATTAATACTATTTCAAAATAATTTTTTATTTATTTTTATTTAGAATGTTTTTAAGTTCACTATTTCTACTACCATTTCCTGATTTTTTTCTGAGTTTTAATATGTAGTGATTAACTACCCAAATAGGAACTGAAAAACTTCCAAACAAAGAAGTTACTTGTACTGTTTTGTTTTCAACCTACTATACCTGTATAGTGGATTGTTTGAGACTTAGGGGATACCACGGCGATTACTTGTTTTTTTGTTTGGCACCTACTTGCACCCCAACATCAGGGGGAGGGTGGACAATAAACCTCCTGAGCACCTCTGCAAACACCCCTGTGTGGTACTTCACCCTCACAACGACTAGGGGAAGACTGACAGCTCTGCAACTGGAGTAACATCACTACCCTGATCAAACATGTCTCCCTCAACTTGTCCTATGTCTGATGTCTCTGTGTCATGGATATGTATAGTCATACTGACTGTGTTCAAACTGTGGATAGGGGATGTGGGAACCACAGCCTCAGTGTCAAACTGACCACTTGCATCCGCAAACTGTGCTTCTTTCTCACTACCATCATCATTAGAGGTTGCCAATACTCCAACATCAGGTAATAGACATTCCACAATGCCAATGACAGGCTCACAACAAACAAAGAAATGTAAGAACAAATTATCAGACTTATACTACATAAACCTGAGTTAAGCAATAATAGATACAAGTGCAAATAAAAAATGAATCAAGGTAAACTTAATTAAATATTCTATACAGTAATACAACTCAAATAAGTTATGGCCACACCATTTGCAGGTGGTCATGGAACCTCAGTACCAGATGTGCCTGAATAATAGACAAAATGCAAATAGAAATATGGATGATAACCATTACAATGAAGATAACACATTAACGACAAACATCATGTACTTATGCATGTCAAAAAAGATCTTATACGGACATATCTCTATCCTCTCTCTCTCTCTCTCTCTCTCTCCTTTCTTTATGTCCACTCTTTATATTTCTCAGTCTCTCTTTATCTCACTCTCTCTCTCCCTATTTCTTTCTGACTCTCTCTTTCTCTCTCCATACACATATGCATAATATCTGTAATTACATAAAAGATACTCGATGCCATAACCGGAGCTTCACCAGAAGACCCCCTTTGGTCATCTTCCACCTCCGCACCTATCTCAAGTACTTCACTTGGAAGCCATGATAAGCTGCCCAGATCCCTTACAGTGGACAGGAACTCCTCCATCTCAGTGAGTGGTGCTTCAGTAGCAAGACCCTCACCACTAGCCATCCAATCCTGTTGTATAGCACTTGCTGTTTTCTTTGATTTGTTAATCATATCACTGGCTCCATGTCTTATAGTAGGATAGTCATGTCCATGGGCATCCCACAGCACTGACATTACTGACCACCTGCTGCCAGATATGGTTTTATCAGCTAGCACCTTCTGTAACAGGTATGATATATGTTGATGGGGTGCCTGCAGTATCACCTCATTTTCAGCAGCTGAGAATGTAGGATTATGTGGCCCAGATTCCTCTGGAGCCATATCCCTGCATGGGATGAAAAAGAAAATTATATATAGACATGCAAAATGACTGGTAAGAAAACAAATATGAATATATGCAAGCATCATTAACATAAATAACTTAATAATCTATAGGAAAAAAAAACAATGAACAGCCTGTAAAGGATGAAAAAATGTTGAAACTCCTGAATAGACAGCAGCATAAACAATTATTCAAAGTGTAGGGAATTTAAAATTTTGCTACTTGGGACACCCTTTGCTGAAGGCAGACATATATAACAGGCTTAATGCAGTTAAAATGTAACCTTTGACATTGTTACTAGTCATATATGGATGTTTGTCTCACATGTATTGATGTTCTCAGTGAAATATTGCTATAAAGGCATGTACATACTTTTCAACTATACACATTTTTGCAGAATGTCCAGAATTTTGTCTCATATTTTTTGGTCCATTTTTCATAAAATTGTGGTTTTCTGGCAAACTAGTGGCTTACAATTAAAGGTTGAAGTTATAAAATAATGACAGACATTTGACTTTCAGACTTCATACCCTTCAGAAAATTCATGCTAATGCAAACCCTGTTATTCTATCAACTATCTACATTTGTAAGAGCAATATTTAAAAATTGTCCCTATTTTTGGGCATTTGTTCTACATTTATATACTGGTTTGTTCAGATTTCTTTCTTTAAGAGATAAAACGTTAGGCATGTAACATTAGACGAGGATACTTTAACAACTATACCTTCTCTATACCAACACAAATGAACAAAATGGAGACATCAGACAATGTTATCTGAAAGGTAAGCCAGCACAACTGTTAAAATACTAAATGGTGAAGAAAATTCACATACCTTCATAAGGTTAGTATGAAAGTCAGAAAAACACTCTAGACTTTCTTTAGAAAGGTCAGAAACAAATGATTTGGTTCCACCATTCTA
>NC_056743.1:1725436866-1725449366 GCF_019279795.1 Protopterus annectens | reverse complement strand
TGTGCATATTTACTGATATTGGTGAAATGTAATGACAGACATTTGAGTGGCCTTTTATGTTTGAAATTTTCTGAAATGGATAGTTTTGTTATTATTGGTTCATACATTTTGTTTCATTGCTTACTGGAAGAATGTTAAAAACTACAAATTTAAAACGCATTCTAACAAATGGTTAGTGGAATCAGAGAACACATACATGTATGCAAAGCCCTAAAAATGTGTGCAAGGAGCCTTTGCTTTGAAAACAGCCCAAAGGTAAACTGGACAGATACATTTTCTTTGAATGGTGGTTTAAATGCTGTTTCAGGGAATGTGAGTTTCAAGGGCAGAGAGGTTTACTATTCATGGTAAATTTGTTTTCATTGTGAGACTGTATTGCTTGTTTAGCAAATGGCTGTGTTTGTGCTATAAAATTTTAATTTAAAACTTTTATTTCAATACCTGTAATCATTGCAGAAGTTAAAAAGAAAATGGTATGCATGCTGACAGGTTTGAACAGTGTTTATTGTAACACAGGAGAAATAACTAAGTAATAGAACATTGGAATGGCTGGGGAGGGGGCTGCTGTGGTAGTGGGTTTCTGCAGGAGGGGTTGCTTTGGGTGGGGTCCAATCTATTACCCTGTCTGGGGCCCCATTTGGTTGTAGATTGGCCTTATCCATCTCCTGGACAATAATTATATATTACTCCTAATAAGAATAACTGGGATCATACCATAGATAATTTAATGTGAGGAGACCCATGCAAGATATAAGGCATTTAGAAGCTGTCTACATCAATTAGTAGTACAGCTGGCAGTTCCAAGGCAAGTATTCTGTTTTCCATCCATAGCTCTAAGTTCCACTTGAATATGGACAGGGCTGAACTTTGTTTTATGTGGAGAGGGAATCTGTCACATAGCATTGGTATTTTCTGCAAGATACACCTGTGTCTCCAAACTGATCTATTGATGTTGTAAAACAGGTTTAGATCCCTAGACCAAGTATTTCTGATGCCATTTGACTTGCTGCTGTGCAGTCCATCATTAATGGGTCAGAGGTTACCTTGTATGCCAGACACAGGTCACCTTTTAGCAGTCTGTAGGATAACAAGTGTAGTGACAATAGTCAGTATAATGGTCAGTCATGTTTATAAAGTCATCCCCCATCATATCGGGGGGACATGGTCCAATACAAAAAATGAAACTTCTTATGATCAGTATAATTTAATTAATGCTTAAATAATGCATTGATTGACATTTCCACTTTTTCTATCATTTGCATGTTTGATAGTACAGTTTTAATACACCTGGAAATCATGCTAACAAAAATGTTTCACAATAATCACATACTGCAATATATATGATAGCCTTAGAGTTATATGTTTAGTGTTGTCTAGCATAAATAGTCCAGTTGTTATGTGGTAATACGATAAATTTACCCTGTAAAATTAAGCAGCATGCTTTACAAGAGCCACACTAAGTGCCCACATCTTTTTTACTCATAATGGGTTTAATAATGGTCTTATCCTGCTATAAAATAATTTATTGGGAATAATTTCCCTATATATCATGGCAGGTTCATCTCCCGACATTGTATTCAATTCTAAATTACCCAGTATTTTTTCTATTATCTTTCAGGACACTGGAATACATGCTGCATCAACAATCATGTCTAAATAAAGGGGTTTAATAACCCTTTTCTTTGAACCTTGAACTTTAGTATTAGCCTTTGTCCATAGGTTTATAGGTTCATAGGTGTGTACTAGGCTAATGGTCATGGAGCCTAGCCCACAGAAGTGCCTTGGCATTGTGCTGCCCAAAGTTAGTTCCCAGTGCATCTATCAAGTAAAGCCACTGGAGTGATCCATAGGGTGAACTTTCTATTACCCATTCACTCAACAAGATTTATCTTGAAGAGGGACAGTGAGGTGCTTTGCTTGACATATATGGGAAGTTTATTCCAGAGCATGGGCAGTCCCTGGATGAGGAACCTGTCCCTCAAGCATATTCTGTTGATTGTGGTAATGAGGTTAAGGTCCCTGGAGTGTGTGGTGCGGAGGGATTGGGGTTTCCTTAAATGGACCATTTCTAACAGAGCTGGGTCAGACATGGATTTGTAAGTCAAGCAGAGATCACCTCTAAGTAGGTGATATGAGACAGAGAATAGCTGGATTCTTTTGAGTCTCTTCATGTAGGACATGTGTTTAATGCCTAGGACATCTTTGTGAGGTACTTCTCTGGCATCTCCAGCTGTTGCAGGGGTCTAGTGAGGTGGATGCCAAATGGGGCATTATACTCAATGATTGGTGTAATGAGGGAAGAGTACAGAGAGACAATGACCTCTTTCTTCCTGGATGAAAAACCCTTGGTAATGAGATGTGCCACATAGAAGGACGTTCTGACCACAATGTGGTGGTCAAAGGAGAGATTGCTGTCAACCTGTGTCCCCAGATCTCTTATAACACCTTCAGTGCTCAGTGGGCTCCCATCAATGTGGTAATTAGTGGGAACTGAGTTTTTACCAAAGGGATGGCGACACATTTTTTTTGCGTTAAACTTAAGGCCATGGTTTCGACACCAGTCACTGGTCTCAGTGAGGCCTTTCTGTAGGATGTCTGCATCACTTGGGGAGTTAATAATAGCTCTCAACTTGCAGTCATCTGTGAACTTGGTCAGCCAGAGTCCCATTGTGTTGGCCTGGACTTCTGTTAAGTAGATGCTGAACAGGATAGGACCCAGGACTGATCCCTGTTGGACTCCACTCGTGACTGGTCGGCAGTCTGACTTGGAGTCTGCTACTTTCACACTGTGTGTTGTGTGAGCCACTTTGCAACCCACCTAGTGATATAGGGGTTGATGCCTAGTTTGGTGAGTTTATCAATAATTCCTGAGTGAAGAATGGTGTCAAAGGCCTTGGCCTGATCAAGATAGGCTGTATGCACTGCCTTACCTTCATCCACAGCCCTGGTGACTGATTCAAAGAAGTCAACCAGGTTGAGCAGGCATAATCTCCCTTTCACAAAGCCAAATTGCGTGGGGTCTAGAGTTTGGAGATTTCTTATATCTTTGTTAATCATGTCCATGATGTTGCACTCCATAGCTTTACATCTCAGACTCATCAGGCTAATGGGGTGATAATATCCAGGGTCTGTAGTCACTTTCCCTTTATGGTGAGGGATGACTGTAGCAGTGCACTATTCAGTAGGGACAGAGCCTGAGATGAGGCTGTGACTGAACAGGGCACACAGATGTGGTACCAGTTCACTGTGTAGTTCATGTAGAACACAGCCAGAGATATTATCAGGTCCCACAGAAGCTGTATTCTTGGCCTTGGGCAATGCAGCTTTAACCTGTGCTGCAGTAATCATGGGTGCTTAGCATTCTTCCGGTATTGTGATTGGTCCTCAGGGGGGAGGGGTAAAGTTGGCACTGAATCTGTCAGCCACTATGTTGGCAATATCTGTTGGCTCAGTATAGAAGGTACGATAATGCAGTAACTCAGAACAAATCTGGGTATTGCTATGGAGGTTTTTGATATAGATATAGAAGGCTTTATGGTTATTTTTTAGTGTCTGCCACAATTCTGCTATCATAGCTGGCTTAAGAGGATTTGATGAGGGATCTCAACTTTTTGTTGAGGCTAATAAGGGAGTTTTTCCAGTCCTGGGACTTCACTTTTTTCTACAAAAGTTTCTTCCTTCTGTTTTAGAGTTTATTAATGGCAGGGGACCACCAGATTGGCTTTCTTTTTTTGGAGGAGAGTGTCTTAGTTCTGTTGGGTATGGCTACTTCCATGCATTTATGTACATGTTCATACAGTGCATTGGTGTATGATTCGGAGGTCATGCAGCTACTTTCCATTGGCATGGGTGCTATAAAGTTAGCCACCTCTGTTTTTAGGAGTCCAAAGTCAGCTTTGGGGAAGTTTTTTTAAGGTGGTTTCCCTTGTGGGGGGATTGGGTGAGATGTGGATTTCCATGGCAATTAGTTTATGGTCAGATCTGACCAGAGAGGGATTGACTGTTGGTGTAGAGCAATGGTCACCCATGTTAGTAATAACCAGGTCAAGGATGTTGCTTCCTCTAGTTGGGGTCAGAATGAGTGGGTCCAGGGCATTGGAATTGATGAAATCCAGGAAGCGTTGGGCCAGTGTATTGGTGCTTGCATAGTTTTCCCAGTTGATGGAGGGGTAGTTGAAATCTCCTAGTAAGAGAGCATTGGTTGGACCTTGATAGTTTCCAGGGTGCTTAGGAACATGAAGTGAGAGTCTAGGGACATGGTTGGGGACCTATAGCAGGCTAAAACCTGGATCGCTGTCTTATCTAATGTTAGTTGTACCTGAAGTATCTCAGATGCATTATGCTGGGCTACTAGTCTGGAGGTCTGCATATTCTTTATGGAGACACCACTGCTTTTGGAGCTTCATTCCTTGTTCTGGGGCTAAGCGATGTGGAATGAGTTATAGCCTGGCAACACAGGGGTGCTTTCTGCCACTTTAAGCCAGGTCTCTGTTACAGCACAAATGTCAATGTTCTCCATTTTGAGGAGTGCTTTGAGTGAGTGCATCTTGAGATTTAGACTTCTAGAATTGAGTAGTATGACCCTCAGACTGCATTTATTTATAGCTGTTACGGTGGTAATTTGATCTTTGGAACACCACCTAAAAAAGGCACTATAGGGGTGGCAAGAGCCTTAGACAGCACCGGATACCCAGGGGTGGCAGATGTAGGCCATCTCTGGCAAGCATTGAGGTCTGTCAGTCATGTCATCACAAGCAGACAGATACTGGATACCCTTAGAATGACACCAGAAACTTAGCCAATTGTTGAAGTCAATAATTTTTGTTTGTATTGCAGTATCATTCTGGGTGATGGTAGGACATTGCTCAAGGCAAGAGTAATACCTGCCTGGTCCACATAATCCGAGAGCTCCACCTTGTCTCTTTTCATGTAGTCCAGGGGGTTGCATCTAAGGTCATTCACACCAACATGGACAATGACAGAGTCATACTTGTACTTGTTGTGGAGTAACCTGAGTGCATGTGTTATGTGTTGAATTATGGCACCTGATAGACAGCTGACTGTTACCTTCTCCTTATTCACCCTAGTGAGTGGGACATCAGTGTGACTCACTACTGAGTCACATATGATTAGTGTATTGGACAAGGTGTTTCGCCTTTGGGGCTTAGGTTGAAGGGCACACTGCAAAGGTGAGCTATGTGTCCTGTGGTTTGTGCTGTGTTGCGTTTCTGTCTTGGAGATCTCTGCAGTTTGGGTAAATTTATATTGAGAGCCTCTGCAAAGGTGGTGTGTGGTTTGTGTTTTATGTGAGAGCTGTGATAGTGGATGTTCTGGAGGGCTATGTGTTTCATGTGGTGCAGGTGTTGGCCTTCTCCTCTTGACCAGCTACTCCAGTCTTGCCTGGAAAGTGAATAGCTTCCAATTTGGTGATATAAGTACATTTCTCACAAGTCTGAGTATAGGGAGGTAAGAAGAGAGGGTTGTCTGTGTACATAAGGCAGTTGCTACACTGCCTCAGAATGCCCAACTGCACCAGGTTAATAGGAGAAAGCAGAGAAATGCCCTTTAATCATGTCAGGAGGGGTGGTCATAACTACTAAGTACTGGAGCTATTTCCATGAAGAATGACAGGGGGATATACCTCTGCTCTATTTTTGATAAAATTAACTGTATAATATTTGTCACTATGACCCATTTGGCTGAATAAATACGTCATCATAGCAGCATCTTGCTCAAAATATTATCATCTGTTTTCAAACTGGATTGTTGCATTAGCTATCCTTTGGATATATTAATTTTAATAAACAACAGACAATTGCCACTATATAAGAAGTTATTACAGCTGTCTCCTTCCAAAAATTCTACTAGAATACATACAGTTTTTTGCATCCATCCAATAAATTAACCTTACAACCCACATCACCCACAATAAAATTCAAAAAGGAAGTGGTGTTCTTGAAAGATTCAGAAAAAAAGTAAATATTCTTCATATGTTTCCCTCCATATGAAAAATTAATCTTCATTGACTCTAACATATAAATTTCACCCTATGAAAATGGAGGACTACAACCAAAAAGTGGGAATCCCACCATCTCATAACCAGTTTCACAAAAGAGGGAGCTACTGAACCCGCTTTCCCTCCCCTTTTGTTGATAGAAAACAGAATCAACACTAAAATAATTAGTTTCCATAACAGTTCTAGTAATAAACAGAAAGTGTTTATATCTGAACATTGGACCAGTTAGTATATTGTGTCAATAATAATCATAAGAAATTCATTCCATCTATTTTAGGACTGGAGGTGTACAAAGATTTGACATCCACAGTAAATAACACAATCTCTGTGCCATCAAAATGATATAATCAGAAATTGTTTTAAAAAAATCACGAGTCCTGAATATAAGTATCCAGCTTCTGTAGTACTATGTTTAAAAAGTATCCAAATATATACAAATGTTATCAGTAACAGATCCAATGTGCTGATACAACAGGCATGAACTGTGGCCTGTGACTATCTTTATGAATCTTGGGGAGTCCAAACAAAATTCCAATTTTGAAATCTATGGCACTTAAAAAAGAAATCTCATGATAGGATAAATAACCCTGTAAAAATAAATCCAACAAAATATTACTAATGTATCTATAACCATTGTGAATTTCAAAGTCACTTTCCGATGTTCATTAGAATTATTAAGTATTTGTATAGTAGCAGAAATATAATCTGCCTAATGCATGAATACCACAGCCCCTCCTTTATCTGCCTCCATAAAGCTAAAGTTCATCATTTTACTCAAGCATTATATAAAGCTTCCTTTTCTGTTGTAGGTAAAGGCTATAGAGAATGACTAACCATGGAACTTAATTTACTACATAAATCCTTTTCACAAACATCTTGGAATGTTTATGGAGTAGTATTTAAAATGTGTATTAAAAAGGCTTAGTTAGATGGTTTGTATTTAGATCAACACTGTGTAAAGATAATCCACATTATGCACTCTAACTTAAAGCCTAGGCTCAATAAAGTATGAAAAATATCCTGGGAGAGCTAGATTGATGGCTCTGGTTCAAAGTCAAGTTGCTACCTGAATATGAGTAGTGTCTGCTGGATGAGCTCTCATCACAACTATGTCCGTAACCATGACTGTGACCATGACCATAATCACGTGGCCTGTGACATCTGGATGTTGTCACACAAATCACTGACAGAGCAGTGGAAGTAGTACCACTATGGGAGCAGAAAATGGAATGGCCATGTCAGCTAACACCTGATGATGTAGTGACTCTCTGGCCAAGTGAATGTTCACCCTTTCCCAGCAGACATTCCATTACAGACACTGCATGATCCACTGTGTCATTCATTCAGTCCAAGGAGTCACCCATACGATTCAGGCAGTCTCACATGTCAGAATGCATACTATGCAGTACTCTTGACTATATCATCTGAGGTTCTGGTTGAACATGTATATGCCTCTGTGATGACCTTACATACTCGACTCATGTCTCCCCCTGAAAAGAGGCTTCTAGGCTAGTGGGACTAACCTGGTCAATAATGAATAAATAAAATAAATAAATATATTGCATGGTACCTACTGACACCAAAACAGTGAAAGAAACTTCTCTGTGTGGAAGTTTTTCAATTCCTGTATGTCTAGTTAATCACTATATATTAAAAATCAGACAAAAATCAGAAAATGGTAGTACAAGTAGCAAACTTAAAAATGTCCTAAATAAAAAAAAAAAAAAAAAAACTTAATTCAAAATATTATTAATATTATACAGAATTATTAGATTTAATAGGTATTCAGAAGTAACTGAAGCAGGGTAGTCAGTCTGTTTCCATATGAAAATCCTTTATTAAGCACACAGAAATCACAATATCCCAGATACTAAATTTGAGATGCTTAAAGAAAGTGTTAAAGGATATGAGTAGTGCATTTAAGAAAGAAGTTTTAATAAAATGAAATGAGATTAATTGGACAAAGATGACCATGGAGAATTTCTAGGAGGTATAATAATATTAATAGTAATAATAATATTAATAACAGCAAGAAAAAAAAAAAAAAAACAGGCAAGGCTTTAGATATAACAGGGGATACATGAGAAATGATAACCGGGTCAGCAGACGTCAATGGGATTTTCCCAGGGGAGATCATTGTACAATGCTGGACCACCAGGAGGGTGCACCAGCACCCTCTCATTCTCTGCCATCCCAGTCCCGTCTGGATATCAGCATTCCGCACAAAGCTATGACATCATGGATGGGTCAGAACAGGAACATGAGCCACAGAGGAGACTAGAACCGACAAATGGATCTACAGGACAAATTACAGAACCGCCAGTAGTCTGTGTGCTTAATAAGGATTTTCAACTGGAAACAGACTGTCTACCCTGCTTGGATTACTTCTGAATACCTTCTACAGTTAATAATTCTGTATAATATTAATACTATTTCAAAATAATTTTTTTATTTTTTTTGATTTAGAATGTTTTTAAGTTCACTATTTCTACTACCATTTCCTGATTTTTTCTGAGTTTTAATATGTAGTGATTAACTACCCATATAGGAACTGAAAAACTTCCAAACAGAGAAGTTACTTGTACTGTTTTGCTTTCAACCTACTATACCTGTATAGTGGATTGTTTGAGACTTAGGGGATACCACGGCGATTACTTGTTTTTTTGTTTGGCACCTACTGACACCCCAACATCAGGGGGAGGGTAGACAATAAACCTCCTGAGCACCTCTGCAAACACCCCTGTGTGGTACTTCACTCTCACAACGACTAGGGGAAGACTGACAGCTCTGCAACTGGAGTAACATCACTACCCTGATCAAACATGTTTCCCTCAACATGTCCTATGTCTGATGTCTCTGTGTCATAGATATGTATAGTCATACTGACTGTGTTCAAACTGTGGATAGGGGATGTGGGAACCACAGCCTCGGTGTCAAATTGACCACTTGCATCCGCAAACTGTGCTTCTTTATCACTACCATCATCATTAGAGGTTGCCAATACTCCAACATCAGGTGATAGACATTCCACAATGCCAATGACAGGCTCACAACAAACAAAGAAATGTAAAAACAAATTATCAGACTTATACTACATAAACCTGAGTTAAGCAATAATAGATACAAGTGCAAATAAAAAATGAATCAAGGTAGACTTAATTAAATATTCTATACAGTAATACAACTCAAACAAGTTATGGCCACACCATTTGCAGGTGGTCATGGAACCTCAGTACCAGATGTGCCTGAATAATAGACAAAATGCAAATAGAAATATGGATGATAACCATTACAATGAAGATGACACATTAACGACAAACATCATGTACTTATGCATGTCAAAAAAGATCTTATACGGACATATCTCTATCCTCTCTCTCTCTCTCTCTCTCTCTCTCTCTCCTTTCTTTATGTCCACTCTTTATATTTCTCTATCTCTCTCTTTATCTCACTCTCTCTCTCCCTATTTCTTTCTGACTCTCTCTTTCTCTCTCCATACACATATGCATATATCTGTAATTACATAAAAGATACTTGATGCCATAACTGGAGCTTCACCAGAAGACCCCCTTTGGTCATCTTCCACCTCCGCACCTATGTCAAGTACTTCACTTGAAACCCCCGATAAGCTGCCTGGATCCCTTACAGTGGACAGGAACTCCTCCATCTCAGTGAGTGGTGCTTCAGTAGCAAGACCCTCACCACTAGCCATCCAATCCTGTTGTATAGCACTTGCTGTTTTCTTTGATTTGTTAATCATATCACTGGCCCCATGTCTTATAGTAGGATAGTCATGTCCATGGGCATCCCACAGCACTGACATTACTGACCACCTGCTGCCAGATATGGTTTTATCAGCTAGCACCTTCTGTAACAGGTATGATATATGTTGATGGGGTGCTTGCAGTATCACCTCATTTTCAGCAGCTGAGAATGTAGGATTATGTGGCCCAGATTCCTCTGGAGCCATATCCCTGCATGGGATGAAAAAGAAAATTATATATAGACAAGCAAAATGACTGGTAAGAAAACAAATATGAATATATGCAAGCATCATTAACATAAATAACTTAATAATCTATAGGGAAAAAAAACAATGAACAGCCTGTAAAGGATGAAAAAATGTTGAAACTCCTGAATAGACAGCAGCATAAACAATTATTCAAAGTGTAGGGAATTTAAAATGTTGCCACTTGGGACACCCTTTGTTGATGGCAGACATATATAACAGGCTTAACGCAGTTAAAATGTAACCTTTGACATTGTTACTAGTCATATATGGATGTTTGTCTCACATGTATTGATGTTCTCAGTGAAATATTGCTATAAAGGCATGTACATACTTTTCAACTATACAAATTTTTGCAGAATGTCCAGAATTTTGTCTCATATTTTTTGGTCCATTTTTCATAAAATTGTGGTTTTCTGGCAAACTAACGGTTTATAATTAAAAGGTGAAGTTAGAAAATAATGACAGACATTTGACTTTCAGACTTCATACCCTTCAGAAAATTCATGCTAATGCAAAACCTGTTATTCTATCAACTATCTACATTTGTAAGAGCAATATTTAAAAATTGTCCCTATTTTTGGGCATTTGTCCTACATTTATATACTGGTTTGTTCAGATTTCTTTCTTTAAGAGGTAAAACGATAGGCATGTAACATTAGATGAGGATACTTCAACAACTATACCTTCTGTATACCAACACAAATGAACAAAATGGAGACATCAGACAATGTTATCTGAAAGGTAAGCCAGCACAACTATTAAAATACTAAATGGTGAAGAAAATTCACATACCTTCATAGGGTTAGTATGAAAGTCAGAAAAACACTCTAGACTTTCCTTAGAAAGGTCAGAAACAAATGATTTGGTTCCACCATTCTATTTTCAGTCTGTCTCAAGAAAAAATACAAAAGAACATATTGAAAAAATGGACAAGAAAAGACAACCTTAATCCAAGTGTGCACTCTATATTTGTTTTATGGCAACTCAGCTTATTTCTAAATTTATAATGCAGATATACATTTTTTTAAGCAATGGCACAATACCTCCCCCCTTTAAAAAGAATCCTCATAATTCCTATACTAAAATCTATAGCTTTGTCTCTATCCAGTGACTATAGATCCATACCCATCACTGGTCGCATTACCATCATTTCTGAAAAAAATTCAAAACAGAGAAATCTTCAGACACATCAATTAAATTAAATTACTCTCTGACTCCAAACTGGATTTCGACATGAACAAAATATAATCATAGCAATCTATATAGCATCAGATAAATTTTACTGTATTATGAAGAATGAGTGCCTGAAAAGAGGCATATTTATTGATGTGAAAATAAATTTAGAAAAATGTAGGTCAGCCCCTCCTCCCCACTACAAAAGCTTAGAAATGCTGGATCTTCAAAGACTACCTCCACTATAAAGTCAATACTGTTCAAAAGCTTGTCAACATCCTTATACTGGCTCGGTCTCTGCAGGCATCACACAGGAATCCATGTTAGTTCCCATCCCCGTCTACCTGTGTATTAATGATGTAACCAATTGCTTACCTCCATCAGTGATAACCCTGTACACTGATGAACACTACACAGACCTCTCCAGTACCCATGTGCAAAAACAAATTCAATTTCAATTTAACAAACTAGGACAATGCTTCTCAAATAAGAAACCAAAATTAAACATATCCAGTACCCATGTACAGGAACCACTTCACTTTCACTTAAGGAACCTAATTCCATAGCTATCAAATGGCAAACTAAAATTAAACATAAATAAACAGTCTCAATTCTGTTCAGTACTACTCAAAAATATATCTGTCTGGCTTGCTATCTTTGACTTAAACAAAAGCAAAGTCCAACTAGTACTATGTTACAAATTACAAGAATTTCTGCAACCTCTTCTTTAAAACCATAGAGGAAATATTGCTGACAAAGTCAATAAAGAACTTTTTTTTTTTGCCACAGTGGTGCAGTGGTTAGCATTGTTGCCTTCTATCAAGATGTCCTCTGGTTCAATTCTTGGCTCGAATGCCTCCTGTGCAGAGTCTGCATGTCATCCCTGTGGTCAAGTGAACTTTAATGACATGCAGGTAGGTATATGATTGTGTGTGTGCCTTCTGTGAATGTTGGGCTTTGGGCTAGCAACTCAACACCATAAAAAATCCGCTTTCAATCAATAGCGGACTGGTGATCTGCTGTAGGCACCCCTAACTGGGAAAAGTTGAAAGACTTATTTTTTTCTTTTTTACACTGAATTCCAATCAAAATCTTGACTATATTCATAAATAATTATTAATAGAATCAAATCAAAACCAAAGGGTAAAAAGGTTGCAAAGGCAAACCATACAGTAAAAACTGCAAGAAAGACCCAATCAAGCATGAGTCTTCATCGTGTAATATCATAAACATCCTGTAGTGGAGGCCCATGAGATATTCCATAAGGACACACAAGTCTATCAGCTACATGGCTCCTAA
>NC_056743.1:1725394366-1725431866 GCF_019279795.1 Protopterus annectens | reverse complement strand
CAATTCTAAATTACCCCCAGTATTTTTTCTATTATCTTTCAGGACACTGGAAATACATGCTGCATCAACAATCATGTCTAAATAAAGGGGTTTAATAACCCTTTTCTTTGAACCTTGAACTTTAGTATTAGCCTTTGTCCATAGGTTTATAGGTTCATAGGTGTGTACTAGGCTAATGGTCATGGAGCCTTTACAAGCCGAGCCCACAGAAGTGCCCTGGCATTGTGCTGCCCAAAGTTAGTTCCCAGTGCATCTATCAAGTAGAGCCACTGGAGTGATCCATAGGGTGAACTTTCTATTACCCATTCACTCATCAAGATTTATCTTGAAGAGGGACAGTGAGGTGCTTTGCTTGACATGTATGGGAAGTTTATTCCAGAGCATGGGCAGTCCCTGGATGAGGAACCTATCCCTCAAGCATATTCTATTGATTGTGGTAATGAGGTTAAGGTCCCTGGAGTGTGTGGTGCGGAGGGATTGGGATTTTCGTAAATGGACCATTTCTAACAGAGCTGGGTCAGACATGGATTTGTAAGTCAAGCAGAGATCACCTCTAAGTAGGTGATATGAGACAGAGAATAGCTGGAGTCTTTTGAGTCTCTTCATGTAGGACATGTGTTTAATGCCTAGGACATCTTTGTGAGGTACTTCTCTGGCATCTCCAGCTGTTGCAGGTGTCTAGTGATGTGCATGCCAAATGGGGCATTATACTCAATGATTGGTGTAATGAGGGAAGAGTACAGAGAGACAATGACCTCTTTCTTCCTGGATGAAAAACCCTTGGTAATGAGATGTGCCACATAGAAGGACATTCTGACCACAATGTGGTGGTCAAAGGAGAGATTGCTGTCAACCTCTGTCCCCAGATCTCTTATAACACCTTCAGTGTTCAGTGGGTTCCCATCAATGTGGTAATTAGTGGGAACTGAGTTTTTACCAAAGGGATGGTGACACATTTTTTTTTGCGTTAAACTTAAGGCCATGGTTTCGACACCAGTCACTGGTCTCAGTGAGGCCTTTCTGTAGGATGTCTGCATCACTTGGGGAGTTAATAATAGCTCTCAGCTTGCAGTCATCTGTGAACTTGGTCAGCCAGAGTCCCATTGTGTTGGCCTGGACTTCTGTTAAGTAGATGCTGAACAGGAGAGGACCCAGGACTGATCCCTGTTGGACTCCACTCGTGACTGGTCGGCAGTCTGACTTGGAGTCTGCTACTTTCACACTGTGTGTTGTGTGAGCCACTTTGCAACCCACCTAGTGATATAGGGGTTGATGCCTAGTTTGGTGAGTTTATCAATAATTCCTGAGTGAAGAATGGCATCAAAGGCCTTGGCCATATCAAGATAGGCTGTATGCACTGCCTTACCTTCATCCACAGCCCTGGCGACTGACTCAAAGAAGTCAATCAGGTTGAGCAGGCATAATCTCCCTTTCACAAAGCCAAATTGCGTGGGGTCTAGAGTTTGGAGATTTCTTATATCTTTGTTAATCAGGTCCATGATGTTGCGCTCCATAGCTTTACATCTCAGACTCATCAGGCTAATGGGGTTATAATATCCAGGGTCTGTAGTCACTTTCCCTTTATGGTGAGGGATGACTGTAGCAGTGCACTATTCAGTAGGGACAGAGCCTGAGATGAGGCTGTGACTGAACAGGGCACACAGATGTGGTACCAGTTCACTGTGTAGTTCATGTAGAACACAGCCAGAGATATTATCAGGTCCCACAGAAGCTGTATTCTTGGCCTTGGGCAATGCAGCTTTAACCTGTGCTGCAGTAATCATGGGTGCTTAGCATTCTTCCGGTATTGTGATTGGTCCTCAGGGGGGAGGGGTAAAGTTGGCACTGAATCTGTCAGCCACTATGTTGGCAATATCTGTTGGCTCAGTACAGAAGGTACCATTATGCAGTAACTCAGAGCAAATCTGGGTATTGCTATGGAGGTTCTTGATATAGATATAGAAGGCTTTATGATTATTTTTTAGTGTCTGCCACAATTCTGCTATCATAGCTGGCTTAAGAGGATTTGATGAGGGATCTCAACTTTTTGTTGAGGCTAATAAGGGAGTTTTTCCAGTCCTGGGACTTCACTTTTTTCTACAAAAGTTTCTTCCTTCTGTTTTAGAGTTTATTAATGGCAGGGGACCACCAGATTGGCTTTCTTTTTTTGGAGGAGAGTGTCTTAGTTCTGTTGGGTATGGCTACTTCCATGCATTTATGTACATGTTCATACAGTGCATTGGTGTATGATTCGGAGGTCATGCAGCTATTTTCCATTGGCATGGGTGCTATAAAGTTAGCCACCTCTGTTTTTAGGAGTCCAAAGTCAGCTTTGGGGAAGTTTTTTTAAGGTGGTTTCCCTTGTGGGGGGATTGGGTGAGATGTGGATTTCCATGGTGATTAGTTTATGGTCAGATCTGACCAGAGAGGGATTGACTGTTGGTGTAGATCAATGGTCACCCATGTTAGTAATAACCAGGTCAAGGATGTTGCTTCCTCTAGTTGGGGTCAGAATGAGTGGGTCCAGGGCATTGGAATTGATGAAATCCAGGAAGCGTTGGGCCAGTGTATTGGTGCTTGAGTAGTTTTCCCAGTTGATGGAGGGGTAGTTGAAGTCTCCTAGTAAGAGAGCATTGGTTGGACCTTGATAGTTTCCAGGGTGCTTAGGAACATGAAGTGAGAGTCTAGGGACATGGTTGGGGACCTATAGCAGGCTAAAACCTGGATCGCTGTCTTATCTAATGTTAGTTGTACCTGAAGTATCTCAGATGCATTATGCTGGGCTACTAGTCTGGAGGTCTGCATATTCTTTATGGAGACACCACTGTCTTTGGAGCTTCATTCCTTGTTCTGGGGCTAAACGATGTGGAATGAGTTATAGCCTGGCAGCACAGGGGTGCTTTCTGCCACTTTAAGCCAGGTCTCTGTTACAGCACAAATGTCAATGTTCTCCATTTTGAGGAGTGCTTTGAGTGAGTGCATCTTGAGATTTAGACTTCTAGAATTGAGTAGTATGACCCTCAGACTGCATTTATTTATAGCTGTTACGGTGGTAATTTGATCTTTGGAACACCACCTAAAAAAGGCACTATAGGGGTGGCAAGAGCCTTAGCCAGCACCCGGATACCCAGGGGTGGCAGATGTAGGCCATCTCTGGCAAAGCATTGAGGTCTGTCAGTCATGTCATCACAAGCAGACAGATACTGGATACCCTTAGAATGACACCAGAAACTTAGCCAATTGTTGAAGTCAATAATTTTTGTTTGTATTGCAGTATCATTCTGGGTGATGGTAGGACATTGCTCAAGGCAAGTGTTATACCTGCCTGGTCCACATAATCTGAGAGCTCCACCATGTCTCTTTTCATGTAGTCCAGGGAGGTGCATCTAAGGTCATTCACACCAACATGGACAATGACACAGTCATACTTGTACTTGTTGTGGAGTAACCTGAGTGCATGTGTTATGTGTCGAATTATGGCACCTGATAGACAGCTGACTGTTACCTTCTCCTTATTCAGCCTAGTGAGTGGGACATCAGTGTGACTCACTACTGAGTCACATATGATTAGTGTATTGGACAAGGTGTTTCGCCTTTGGGGCTTAGGTTGAGGGGCACACTGTAGAGGTGAGCTATGTGTCCTGTGGTTTGTGCTGTGTTGCGTTTCTGTCTTGGAGATCTCTGCAGTTTGGGTAAATTTATATTAAGAGCCTCTGCAAAGGTGGGTGTGTGGTTTGTGTTTTTATGTGAGAGCTGTGATAGTGGATGTTCTGGAGGGCTATGTGTTTCATGTGGTGCAGGTGTTGGCCTTCTCCTCTTGACCAGCTACTCCAGTCTTGCCTGGAAAGTGAATAGCTTCCAATTTGGTGATATAAGTACATTTCTCACAAGTCTGAGTGTAGGGAGGTAAGAAGAGAGGGTTGTCTGTGTACATGAGGCAGTTGCTACACTGCCTCAGAATGCCCAACTGCACCAGGTTAATAGGAGAAAGCACAGAGAAATGCCCTTTAATCATGTCAGGAGGGGTGGCCATAACTACTAAGTACTGGAGCTATTTCCATGAAGAATGACAGGGGGATATACCTCTGCTCTATTTTTGATAAAATTAACTGTATAATAATTGTCACTATGACCCATTTGGCTGAATAAATACGTCATCATAGCAGCATCTTGCTCAAAATATTATCATCTGTTTTCAAACTGGATTGTTGCATTAGCTATCCTTTGGATATATTAATTTTAATAAACAACAGACAATTGCCACTATATAAGAAGTTATTAGCAGCTGTCTCCCTTCCAAAAATTCTACTAGAATACATACAGTTTTTTGCATCTATCCAATAAATTAACCTTACAACCCACATCACCCACAATAAAATTCAAAAAGGAAGTGGTGTTCTTGAAAGATTCAGAAAAAAAGTAAATATTCTTCATATGTTTCCCTCCATATGAAAAATTAATCTTCATTGACTCTAACATATAAATTTCACCCTATGAAAATGGAGGACTACAACCAAAATGTGGGAATCCCACCATTTCATAACCAGTTTCACAAAAGAGGGAGCTACTGAACCCGCTTTGCCTCCCCTTTTGTTGATAGAAAACAGAATCAACACTAAAATAATTAGTTTCCATAACAGTTCTAGTAATAAACAGAAAGTGATTATATCTGAACATTGGACCAGTTAGTATATTGTGTCAATAATAATCATAAGAAATTCATTCCATCTATTTTAGGACTGGAGGTGTACAAAGATTTGACATCCACAGTAAATAACACAATCTCTGTGCCATCAAAATGATATAATCAGAAATTGTTTTAAAAAATCACGAGTCCTGAATATAAGTATCTAGCTTCTGTAGTACTGTGTTTAAAAAGTATCCAAATATATATAAATGTTATCAGTAACAGATCCAATGTGCTGATACAACAGGCATGAACTGTGGCCTGTGACTATCTTTATGAATCTTGGGGAGTCCAAACAAAATTCCAATTTTGAAATCTATGGCACTTAAAAAATAAATCTCATGATAGGATAAATAACCCTGTGAAAATAAATCCAACAAAATATTACTAATGTATCTATAACCATTGTGAATTTCAAAGTCACTTTCCGATGTTCATTAGAATTATTAAGTATTTGTATAGTAGCAGAAATATAATCTGCCTAATGCATGAATACCACAGCTCCTCCTTTATCTGCCTCCATAAAGCTAAAGTTCATCATTTTACTCAACGTATATAAAGCTTCCTTTTCTGTTGTAGGTAAAGGCTATAGAGAATGACTAACCATGGAACTTAATTTACTACATAAATCCTTTTCACAAACATCTTGGAATGTTTATGGAGTAGTATTTAAAATGTGTATTAAAAAGGCTTAGTTAGATGGTTTGTATCTAGATCAACACTGTGTAAAAGATAATCCACATTATGCACTCTAACTTAAAGCCTAGGCTCCAATAAAGTATGAAAAATATCCATTCATTTAGTTGGGATAAAAGAAAAACTTTTGCTTAATACACAAATCTGAAAAGCTGTAAATGCAATGTCCGTCTAAACGTCATTCTGTCTGGAGAAGTAAAACTTTTTTTTCTGTTGTGTATCACTCAGTGCCTCTTCCCATTCCTGTCTGTCTTTTCTTGTATTTCTGTTTGGCCATTGCTGGAAGATGATGTATGGTTGAGGTTCTTTTGGCTGATGATTGTCGATTATGGCACTTTCTGTGCAAAGTTGGTGGGTTTTTTCTCCACTAACTGTGTCGAGAATCTTAAAAGTGGAAACCAATTCTCATTTTCTAAAAAAAAATCACTACCAGACATAATTGAAGTATACGTATTCACACAAGCTGGATTAGTACTATTTAAAGGGAGAGGGAATAGGCCACACCATTTTGATATCCCAGCACATCTCTATCAATTTTCTTTTGCTTATGAGAAATAATAGTTTTAGTTTCACATACTACAGAAATAAAATCATCTTCATAATTATTGATTTTATCCATGAAAATGCTGATATCATGAATATGTTTGTCAAGCTCACTTAATTGTTCGCATAAATTGTGCATCAACTTTTCATCATGTTAAGATTTTCATCAATTGAATACCATATTGGTTAAGAAAATTCTTATAATTCACCAAACACCAAATCCTCAATGGTAATACAATTTGAATACTTAAAAAAACAACCCTTTTGGTACAATATTCATCTTAATGCAATTTTTTCAAATATAAATTGTCTTAGGACAAAGCCTTGTACCTCTTTAGCTTTTTTTCAAAGCTAACCAATAAGTCCACAAAATTTTCTTGAACATTATTACCAGTGGAAACTGGCAGATTGAAACCCAATAATACTTCTCATCTTAAAAATGTCAGTGAGTTTTGAAAAAAAGTGATTATAATCTGTTGCTTGATATTTCACTTTCACTGTTTACTCTTTAATTGCACCTCAAAATGATGTAATTGCACATATTGAATAATAAGTTACAAACACATGCAAAGCACTCTGGGCAACCAAAAATGGTGCATGTCTTTTTACTTAGATTGTGTTTTCAGTACTACATCATCATACGTGTTAATTTTCAGTATAAGGTGTTCTACATGCAAGGCCTAGTTGACAACTTATACTGTTAAGAAGTAAGAAACTCGTAATGATGCATTTGGTATGGAAATATAATGGTATATATACCATCATTTCAGTAATGAGGTAAAATAAAATGCAAAAACAATACAGTTTTCAGTCAGATAATATGATATTATATATGGTATGGAGGTTATTTCAAACTTCTGTATTTTGTTACTTACACATGTTCCAGAATGAGAGAAATATATTTTGAATATTTTAAACCTCCTATACTATCCGAAGAATACTATAATATTCTTCAAAACGTTTTAGTTTCAAAGTCAAAAAAAGTTGTTTTCAGTACAAAACTTAAGAAATCTGGCGGTGATGACTTTATCATTCTACAGACCATTTCTAGACTATATTATTATTTTATTTATTCAATGTTGATATATAAAGTATAATGGGCTTACTGATATATATTAAAACCAATCCAAGACATTTTATATGTACATTTCAAACATGCTTATAAATGTTTCTTACCAAGGTAGGGGAAAGAAGACATTGAAAATATTGAATATCACAGTTTATGCAATTTTATAGAAACCCTGCAAAACGATTCCTTAGAAGACTGAAAAGTTGTCCTCATTTTCATCTTAACATTTATTAATATATACGTTTAAACCTTCTACAGACAGTTGGAATGGTAGATGTGAGGACAACATTTTAATGTTTGTTGACAAATAAAAACTAAAGCTAAAGTTTCTAATGTTTATAATAAAAACCCAAGGAACTCATATTATAGTCTGTCAGGGTGATGAGTGACTTCAACTCTGATGTCTGAAAGTAATGCACATTTTATACAGAACTAGCTTAGTACTCTTATTGTAAATATGCATACAGATTTCTGCACATGCTTATACACAATGCATGTATAACTTACATGTCTTATACAGAGATGACTTAGTAACAACATTTTTACACATTTGCATAACAACAATACAACAGAAAAGCTTTTATATGTATACTGAAAAACAAATGAGACACTCCATATAACTGTCCATGAATATGAGCATATGCACATATAGGCACTCCCATAAACCCAGACAGACACAGACATTTACACATACCAACACCACACACACACACACACACACACACACACACACACACACACACACACACACACACACACACACACACACACACACACACACACACACACACACGGGTCTACTTCACATCATCTAAATCTCATTTGACTGACTTTCATTTGACTGAGACCAAATCACCTAATTTTCAAACTACTGAAAACTCATTTGACTGAATCTTATTTCACAGAAAGCTTACAATGCTAAATTTCAAAATGCTAAATTTTAAACCATAGACATACACACACACTTGCAACACTAATAACTATCTCTTTCCAGAATTTAAAAACTACTTACTTACCCTCTTAACAGAAACCAGACAATATAAAACCAAACTAGGTGGAGGCTGTGCCCCCAGATCCCCCTAACTATATATACTAACTCTAGAATCACACTGAGGAAAAGGGCATGTACCTTTTACTTGCCTTACAGTACTCTACATGCTGCCACTACTGCTGGGAACACATAACACATCCGCCATATTACTTTAGATACTTCCCATAAAATTTAAAGAGACATACCCACATTTAGAAACACTATAACACTACTCTCTACATGACTGTGACAGTCAGCCCTGTAAGTTACAGAAATTATTTTTATCACAAACAAGTCACAGGTGAAGGCCTGAAGGTCAAGGTCAAGGTGAAGGTCATGTCTATGGCTTACAATTCAGTGAAATGAGATTCAGTCAAATGAGTTTTCAGTATTTTGAAAATTATGTGATTTGGTCTCAGTCAAATGAAATTCAGTCAAATGAGATCTAGGTAATGTGAAGTAGACCCACACACACACATGCACACACACACACACACACACACACACACACACACACACACACACACACACACACACACACACACACATGCCCCACACACACACCCACACACACACACACACACACACACACACACACACACACACACACACACACACACACACACACACACACACACACACACACACACCTATATATATAGCATTTGTCAGGGACATTTGCAGGTTCAGCTAAATGTCAAAATAGCCAGTGGTACTTATTTACTCAACAGTTATGTAGAATCAGTCTTTCTAGTCATACATGATTAAGCATGACTGTTTGTCTTTCTTCTCCCCTATGGCCATCAGTTCTCATCTCTTCTCTGGGTACCCATTTAGTTCATGTTTTCCTCTTCAGCTCCTAGGGTAATGCTTATCTTTTCAGGAAGAGCCATATCCCCTTAGAGCTGGTTCCCAGTTGACTTTATTGGCATCTGGACCCAGTGACGTCAAACTCCAACCTCTGGGGTGACATGGCTGTTTAATGTCCTACCCTTGAATGGTGCATGCAGTGGGAAACCTGTAGCTCTAGCCTGCTTCTGAGATTGGATGTTATATCTTCTGTAATCACACCCCTCGTGGTGAACACTTTGACATATACTCAGGTATTCACTGACAGCAAAGCAGCTACATGACTCCACAGCACTCATCCATTATCCAGCCTTTCTGAGAAATAGGCATAGCCCCTTTACTCCTGCCTCTCCCCTTATCAGCTCCTCCAGTACTGGTTCTGCTAATCAAACCCAGTTCACCCGATTCATAGTCAGAGTTTCATGCAGCTACATCATGGATCAGGTGATCACCAAGTACCACTCTAAGGTAATTATTGCTGAAAATGTTGGAAAAGTGTGCTCTTTTATGTTAATTTTGTTTATTTATTTCATAATGAGTTGGTACATTTTTGGCCCAGACTGATAATGCACTAGGGTAACAAAACTGACTGTAAATAGAGAGGTTCACTGGAAGAATCACCACAAAATTTAAGTATGTAAGGTTCTTACTTCTCAACAACTAGGCACAGGAAATCTGAAAAATCCATAAATAATTGTGGGGAAGGGAGCGAAAATCCAAAATCAGGGACACATTTTAAAGATTGCTCTTATAAATTTAGAAAGTTGCTAGAATAAAAGGTTTTGCATGAATATCCATCTTCTAAAGGATATGAAGTCTGAAACTCAAATGTGTGTTATTATTTAGTGTTTTCAATCCTCAGTGATTTGGCAGAAGTTTATGAGGAACAAAACTAAAATATGAGGCAAAAATCTGGACATTCCATGAAAATCTGGACAGTTGAGAGTCATGGTGTGATCTAAGAACCTAGTTTCCAAAAAGACACACTGGGTAAGAATCAATGTCACTTAGTATTTCTTAAATGTTATTCTGTGAATAAATTAGTGATGAATTTGGATTATAATAGTAATTACATGATTACCAATTATTATAGGAGATGTAAATTATTGCTTGAGTATTAGTCTGAATTTTTGTACAGGAGTGGCTTTCTTAATTGTAATAAACTATCGTTAAGATAATGGGTCAGGTTTCAGAAGACTTGCTCTCAGTATAAGCATGCTTCTATATAGGCCTTACACTGAAGTAAGTCACTTACAATGTGAGCACGTCTTTCAGAATCAGGGCAGGCTTACACTAGAGTAAATCACTTACACTGTGAGCAAGTCTTTTGGAATGTGGCCCATTATATCTTTGAATTGAATAGATGAGAGAATAAATTATCGGCTGATTCTGCTAAAGCAGGAAAATTTAGCAATCATCTCAGTGAGGATCCTATATTTTTCTTCAAGAATTAAAACCTTCATTTCTGTTCTAATTCTTTTGACTTTGTATTTAAAATGTGGATGACATTTCACTTCATAAAAAGCATGAAACTACATCATTTACAGGGTTTACATTGGGAATTAAAAAAATCCTTCTTTTATTTTTTGCAAGATACACCCCCTTTTGCTATGCTGACATCATTCAATGGGCCCGAAATTGAATCAGTACTATTTGGTGGTCATCTGATTGACAAACCACATTCAGATTACAACTATACTATGAATTCGAAAGTAATTATTGCAACAATTTCTAGCGAATGGAAGTATAACCTCACAGATCCAGTCTTTTTCACATTTCAGACTGCCAAGGTTTGTATTTTGTGCGATCATCTGGCATTTCTTATCAGAGATGATATGTAATTTAATTATGCATACAAACTAGCAAAAAATATATATGTTTTACATGTAAATGTTAATTATAATTTGTTCAACATTTTTACAATTTCTCGTGTGAAATTTCTGCTGGCAGAAACAGGAAGAATTATTGTACATGCAACACGATCCCCTCCCAAATTCCACTGCAGTCTCCTAGTACAATGCTTTAGTCCAAAATATTCACTTCTTTAACCTTCCTGTGTTTTTTTTATTACTTTGTCTGCAACATAAGACACATTCACGCACTCCATATCAAAGAAGTAGCTACATATATTTTTAATGATGATCTCTGAAGACTTTCAAACTGAAGACTTCTGTAGTTAGGCTTACCCATTTATAAAGAAAGGGTCTAAACATTTGCATATGTCTAATTGAGAGATATGTGAAAAGAATAATAAAAGTAATGAAGTAATATTTAATAATGGAAACAATGACGGCACCCAAAGATGTTAATACAAACTGAAAGGATTTAATAGCAGTGAATGGATGGTTTATAAGTGATGTAGCATGTTTGCAACTACAGTTGTTTCAAGGGTGTCTATGATGTAAATTGTTTGCAACTAAAGTGGTATCATGTTGTATGTTTTTCATTTAAATAAATCTAAGATTGCCTTTGCTATATGTGAAATTGTATTATAAATGCTTGGAGAAAAAGAAAAGAAATGCACCAGGCTTTTAACAGTATGGGACAGGGAATGAAGGAGCAGGTATTTCATACTCACGAAGGGTGAGGAGATATAGGATATATGGAAAGAAAAGTTGGAAATGCAGTTGTTATAGGTGAATGCCTTGGTGAAATATTAATGTGGAAATTACACCAGAAAATGATTTGGATTAAAAAGATAAAATAGATGACTGATCAATCACCAGAAAATGATTTGGATTAAAAAGATAAAATAGATGACTGATCAAATAAGAGGAAATGTTTCATTTTAGGAACTGTAAGAGCTCTGGGGAAGCATTATTTACAGAAGTGTGTTATAAAAACAATAAATGCACTGATTGTACCAGAGGAAATAAATCAGGTCGGGAAGTAGACAGAATACATATATTCAGCAAGCTAAAGATAAAAAGAGCTAATCCAAGGCCTGCTCCCTGTAAGGGTACTTAGTATAAGACAAAACAGTGGATCATACAGGAAGGCAGAAGAAGAGTCATATATCTAGAAAACTAGCAAACCAAAGTTTTTTTTTTATCTCAGGCTCTTTAGATATTTATCAGAGGTGGATGTCATAAAATACTATGAGAGATTAAAAATATGTTCCCAGTAAATCACATGACCATAAAGCAAAACAGTGGATCATGAATGAAGGCAGAAAAAAGCTATATGTGCATAAAACTTGGAAACAAAGTTTCTCACTGAATTTCCTTTGGAGGTTCATCAGGGATGGATGTTGTATAATAGTGTAATTGAACAATTGACAAGATGTGGGACCCTCTTCTGTATTGTTTCCTAAAGATTTGTCAGTGGTAGGGTGAAGAATAAGTCATTTTAACTCACAGGGATGATATACTTTCTGGGTTTACCTTTAAATGTGCATATTGCACAAGGGCGAACATCAATTTTCCAAAAGGCAGTCTGCAAAGTTTGCATACGCCAAACGGAAAAAGGTTTGAATGTGCAATGAGCGAATGCACAGTGAAATTCGCTCATTGCACATTCGACATTCTGGGGTGGATTGCACTATAGTGGGGATTGGGAAATGGTTCTTTTCCCCACTGTAGTGTGATCTCAGAGTTAGAATAATTATTTATTTATTTTATTTATTTATTCCAGTTTGATTACCGGGGAAGTCCACTGGGTCAACATGGCCCATTTTCAGTGGAGGCCCAGGGAGAAAAGCTCCGAAAATGCATAAAAAATATTACATACAGGATTTCAACACAATCAAGAATTTAAAAAGCATTAAGCAGTTTACAAAATACAATTTCAAGGAATACAAGGCAGTATGAGAGTACAATTCATACTGAAATTGATTAAAATTTAGGTTTTTTACATTAAGTTATGCTTATTACATTTGCATAGTAAAGCAGTAATTCTTAGAGATTCCTAAACTGAGAGTTAAGGTTGTATAGAAATTGCCTGTAGTGAAGAGATTCAGGGAAGGAGAAATAGTGGTGGTGCTTTGAGTGAAAGAATTAAAGATAGAAATTAGTGCTCAATTTTTACAATATTTACATGTTTTGTTGAGCAGGTATAGTTCTGGGAGTAGAAGGATTGTCTAGCATTTACAAGTTTTGTTGAGCAAGTATAGCTGAAGGAGTAGAAGGATTAGGTAATATTTACCAGTTTTGGTGAGCAACTCTAGCTCTGGGGTAGAAGTAGTTAATTAGAGAGATAAAGCTGCAGGAGATTGCAGGGAGAGATAGATATAGTTGTAGGAATATGTCTATAGGAGGAGGATAGGGTAAATGTATCAGAATGAGAAGACTCTTATACTAGAAGTGATCCCAGATTAAGAAGGAAGAATGAGGAGACTCTTATACTAGAAGTGATCCCAGATTAAGTAGGAAGGAGGCAGGGGCATTTCTGTTTAGTAGATAGGTGTTTGAAAAGTAGGGTCTTGGAATTTTCAGTGTTTGGGGTGGTTCTTAGGGGGGAAGGGAGGGAGTTCCATTTGTTGCCAAGGGCATAGGAGAGGAGCAGCTGGCCGGCAGGATGTTTAGATTTGTGGATAGAAATTAAGTTCTGATGTTCAGATCTAAGGGCTCTTTTGGGTATATAAGGTGGAAGGATATTAGTTAGAGCGGGACATTTAGTAGGATAAAATATGAGTGAGTGTGCTATGGAGAGTTGTAAGTAATCTAGGTGGTTTGGTAGTTCTAGCCAGTTCAGGGATTGTAGGGTGAGGCAGTGATGAGTGGAGTTTTTGAATTTGGAGGCAAATTTAAAGATTTTTATTGTAGCAGCTTTCTAGTTTAGAGGTGGTAGAGGAAGACAGGTTGGTTAGAAGAGGTGCACCATATAGTAAGGAAGGAAGGAGAAAAGTAGAGGCCAGAGTGTGCCTTGTGTTAGGGAAAAAAGTGGTTGTTCCTATAGAACATACCTAGCTTTTGGTGTTTTTTTTTTATGTTTTGTTGTACATGTATATTGAACTTTAGTTGTTCATCAGCAATTACGCCAAGAAGTTTAGCAGAAAGGACAACTTCTATAAGTGTGTTTGTTTGGCTGAGGATTTTGGAGTCGCTTTTATTGAAGGAGTAGTTCTTAGAGGGTGAGAATAGAAGAATTTTGGATTTGCTAGCATTAAGAGAGAGGTGGTTTTGGTGCATCCAGTTTTCAGTTTTTTAGAAAGCAGTTTGGGTTTTAGACAGCAGTTCATGGAGGTTTGAGGCAGAGCAGACTAGTGTAGAGTCATCCACATATTGAATGATGTTGGTGTCATTAATAGCAGTGTGGAAGTTATTGATAAAGATGTTAAATAGCATAGGACCAAGGATGGATCCCTGTGGGACACCAGTGGGGGTGAGTAAGAAGGAAGAGATGGTGTTTTTCCATTTGACAGCCTGAGATCTGTCTGATAGGTAGCTGGAGAACCAGGAAAGAGTTTTAGGTGAGATGTGAAGGTTCGAGAGATGGTAAAGAAGATGGTTGTGGGAGATAGTGTCAAAAGCCTTGGACAGATCAAGTAGAACAGTAGATACTAGCTGCCCTGAGTCTCTGGCTTTATTAATGATATCTAAGAAAGAGATTAGGGCCATATTGCTGCTGTGGCCAGGGCGAAAGCCAGGCTGGGTGGGTGTGAAGAGGTTATTTTGGGTGAGGAATGGCATAAGTTGGAGGTGGATGCACTTTTCAAGGATTTTAGAGATAAGGGAGAGCAAGGCAATAGGGCGGAAGTTTGAGATGCAGGAATTTTTTCCTCCCTTGTGAAGAGGGAATATGATGGCTGAGCGCCAGAGTTTGGGGATGTAGGATTCTTTTATTGATCTGTTTATAATGATACTGACTGGGAGAGCGATCCCATCTGCAGCAAGTTTTATATAGGATGAGGGGATGTTGTCAGGTGCATTAGAGCATGGTTTGAGTTTGGATAGGAGTTTTTTTATGAGAGTTGTAGAGACAGGTTTGAGCTTGAAGAGAGGAGGATGGTCATTTGGTGGGATTGGCTGGGGAGGGTGAGGATTAGCTAGGTTATTGTTGGGAAAGGATTTGGTGAGGGAAAAAATGGTTTTGATGAAGAAAGAATTAAATTCAAAGCCTAGTTCAAGGTCAGTTTTGCTAGGTTTGGGGCAGGGATTAGTTTTTGAGCCTGGATGGAGAAGTGAGTTTATAGACTTCCAGAATTGTTTAGGATTTTTACGGTTGGTAGACTGGAGCTTAGTGTAGTTGATTTTTTTGTCTTTTTTGATTAGCTGTTTAGCAAGGTTGTGGAGCTGTTTGTATTGAAGTAATGTGTTGGCCAGGTTTTTTTTTTTGTGAAGTTTCCATAGTTTGTCCCTTTGGTGCATAATTTGTTTGGTCTCTTTGGTAAGCCAAGGAGCTGTATTATATTTGATCCTTTTATTTCTTGGGGGAGCTACGGAGTTTAAAGTATCAAGGAAGACAGTGTTGAAATGGTCTATAGCTTTATCAAGGAGTAGGGTGTTTAGCATGTGCCAGCTCATTTGTTTGAATAAATTAGAGAAGGTAATGGGGTTGAAGTTGCTAAAGTTGCGAGTTTGGATAAATTGATGCTGGTAAGGGGAAGAGGTAGTAGAGCGATGGATAAAGGCAGGGAGATGGTCACTAATGGCATCAGGAATAGTGTCAGAGTTCGTTATTCTGTTAGGGTTAGAGACAAGAATCCAGTCTAAGGTGAATCCTGGGGGATTATTTTTGTTAGGTCGGGTGATAGTGAGGATAGTCTGAGTGAAATTGTAGAGAATGATGGATAGGGAGGGGGAGAGGCAGTTGAGTTTGTTCCAATCAATATTTACATCTCCTAAGATGTAAATTTCATAGCTGATTTTTGTGGAAGCCCATAGGAGAATTTCTTCTAGTATTGATATATTATTTCCAGGGGAGATATAGAGGGCAATGAAGCAGATATTTTTGTGCTTGTTTAATTTTAGTAGTCTAGCGGTTAGTTCAGTGTTCTGGAATTGTGAGATTGGAATTTGGAGAGGAATTAAGGTAAGAAGATTGGAACACACTAGGGTAGAGCCGCCACCTTTTTAATTAATTCTGTCATTTCTGAGAATATGAAAAGCTTGGGGCAGGATTTCTGAATCAGAGATGGAAGGCTTGAGCCAGGTTTCAGGTATAGCTAGGATGTCAGGTTGGTTATGGCTTAGCCAGGAGTGAAATAGGTGAGATTTATTACTAAGACTTTGAGCATTAATAGTAAAGATCCTTAGGGTATTATGTAGGGTGGAAAGGGTTGTGGGATTATTGGAGTTGTTATATGTAATGGAGCCAGGATTAGGATGGATGTCACCTGCTAGCATTAGAAGGAAGAGGGAGACATCCTTTTGACATTTAGGTTTGTAAGGAGTAGGTTTGGGAAGGTTATAGATTAGAGTAGGAGACATTATCTTGGGTTTAGAGGAGAAGATTTTAGGATGGAATAGGAGCAGATGATTTGTTTGAATGAGGGAAGGTGAGATAGAGTGGAAATGAAAGACAGAATGAGGGTAGGGGAGAGTTTGTATGGAGGTAGTTTTTGTTGGAAGTATAAGGCATGTATGGGAGGAATAAGAGATAGCTTGGTGTAAGGGAATTAAGAAGAGAAGAAGGAGGAAGGGGGCTTGGGAGGAGTGGTGACTTAAAGAGAACATGTTAGAGAAGAGATTGGGGAGGTAAGGATTATGACGAGTGAGAAATATTGACTTTAAAAGGTATTGACTGTTATAACTGAGAAAAATGTGTAGTTATTTAATAGAGGTATTAAGGGAGTTTTAGGGAGGGGGAAGTAGGGCTTTCAAGTTCTATTGGGATTTGAAGTAGTGAAGGGGAGGGTATAAGTTGAAGGGTGGAAAGAGAGTGTAGGAGTGTATGAGGGAGGGATTTATGTGGGAGAGGTAATGAAGAGAGGAAAGGTATTTACTAACTGGGCTGTGGGGGTGTGTTAATGGAAGAATAAAGCTGAGAGCACTGGGGGCGGGTGAGAATTGGGGGCAGGTTAGGGGAGTGGAGTGAGCCTGCAGGGCGAACTGAGCGGGAAGAGCTAAAGAGGTGAGTGCAGCAGAAAAAGTATCAGCTAAGTGTAGTTTGATAGCTATAGTAGAACGATTTTAACTGCAGGCAAGGTAGAGTAGGTTGACATTTCAGGAGGGTATAGTAGAGAAAAAATGTGTATAATTTAATGTCAGCTAGCTCTTAGAAAGATATTAGAAACCAGTAGGAAAAATAATTTAGTGAAGATGAAGTTCTGCTAGCTCTTAGAGTGATGCTATAAACCAGTAGGGAGAGAGCTAAGAGGCTAGGGGTTGTATAGGCAGAGACTGCCACCTAGTGGAGAACAGTAATAATTAGCAGGGGAATGACCAAATCCGTTGAAGGGTGTAGTAAGTTCTGGGTTGGGGAGAAATTAGAATGGGGAGGGGGTAAACCGGTCTGCGGTAGGCTGCTGGAGTGCACTCAAGGAGGTCAGACTTAAAAATAGCACAGCTAGTATTCAGTAACTATTTCCTTGCTTTAAACACATACATTAGCTCAATCTTGTAGGGGAGCTCCTTAGAGGTTGTTTGCAGTGTGCCAGGTTAGCAACTGGGATTCAGATGCCCTCATGAATTAATCGGAATAAATTCCCTTTTACTTAAATGCAGGGTGAAAGGACCCAGGGTTGAAAGTACTGTGGGAGAAAGAGAGACAATACAGACATTAGTTAAAACAGCAGGTGAGGAAAAATGACAGGAGAGAATGAGAGAAGAGTAGAAAAGTTAGGGGGCAGAAGGGAAGGTGTAGCAGAATGCAGTGGTTAGAGACTTGGTTAGAAAACAGGAGAAGAATGAGGCTTTAGTGTCTAGTGGAAGGGAGATTGTTAGAAGAGAGTAAAGACAGATAGGTAGAGGAGGGCAGGAGAAAGTAAGGCTAGAAGCAGTAGTATTAGAAAGTGTGAGTTTCAATTAAAACAGTTTCACTACTATTTCATTAAGCAAATCATCAAAACATTAACATCTAAGTATCTATAGGAGATTCTAATGCAATTAGTGAGGAGAGGTAGTAACACTGTAGAATGCTTATTATAGTCAAAGGCAGTCAGGGAGATAATGGTCCCATACAGACTACAAAAGTGTTCTAGTGCAGTGAAGAGCACAAAACTATACAAAATAAGAAATGAAGAGCACAAAACTATACAAAATAAGCAATGCAGAGATGTCATAGGAATAGTGTAACAACAGTATAGAAATAATGTGCAGAAACAGCATCGGTACCAACTGAAAAGTCACATTGTCCTCAATGAGCACTTAACACAGAATAAATTATCAGCAGTAATTGTACAACATGAATTCACTGTGTTTCAATAAAAATATGTGTTCTAAGGTGCACTTTTAGCTGCCAAAAGTCCAGTTGGCAACAATCTCCAGTTTTCACATTGGAAAAACCACTCAGTCATTGCTTCCCTGAAATTGTCTAAAGCCTTTTAAAGGGGCACCTTCTTGCTGTGAGCCCCCCCCTTTAGAGATCCTCTTCCTCCTTAGGCTACTACCATTCCTCTGCTGGCTTGGACAAGATTCCCTTTTGAACCTGCAGCTACAGTTGATGTGAAATACCTTTCCTGGAAAACTCTGGGTTTGGTAGCAGTATCAGAACTTCATGCCCTTTCCTTTAAAACTCTTTACTTGGTCACCAATAAAAAAGGAGTTGCTTTGAGAACAAACCCATCCTTTCTGCCTAAGATGGCTTCTGAATCATTTCTTAACCAATTTATCAACCGTCTTGTATTCTTTCCCATTTTTCCAATAAATGGGAGTACATGCTACATCTTCTGGATGTGCATCAACTTACGCCTTATTTGCATCGGACCAGCAAAATAGGGCAAAGGAGTATGGGAGGCAACTCTTTCTCACTGACTATCTAAATTTATTTCCCATGTCTACAAGGAGAAGTATTTGCTTGGATCTCCTAAGGCTCATTCTTCTAGGTCAATTGCTACATCTACTGCCTTTTTCTCCAAGGTATCAGTTGATGACATTTGTGCATCTGCTACTTGGTTGAATGTTCATACCTTCATATCTCATTATGAGCTGGATTTACAATCCTGGTCTTCAGTTTCATTTGGTTCACCTAGCCTCTGGAATATCCTTCCATGAGCCCTCTCAAAATTTATGGTAGCTGGGGCCTCTGTCCCATCCATTTAGGAATGGATGAAAAAGACAACATTTGATAAGTGTTGTCTGCTTCCATCCTTTCTCAACTTCCTTCTCTCCTTCCACCTTCCTAATATTATATTTCATTGCTTCTGGAGAGAGTAGACTGATTGCCAGTGGCTTAGTGAAGTACTCTTCAAGCTCTGCATCAGCAAGGTTTATTATAGCCTATGGGGAACTTAATCTGACACATTTTGCTACTAGGAGAGTATTATGAGTAAGGTAAAGAGCCTAAGTTTTGGATCCAAAGTCTGAGAGTGGTTGAAATTAGATTTTAGTTGGATCCAGTAACCCATCCTTTGTGGAAGGATGGAAACAGACAACATGGATCTGTCATCATGGTAAGTACATAACTTTCATTTACACATCATTGATGGTTACTTACAGGGTACATTGGATTCCATATAGCACACAACACCCATACATCTAAAGAAGATACACAGCACACATTCATGTGGGGGGGGGTATGAAGGTTTTTATAAGATCAAAATGGTCGGTATATTGGACAAAATGAAAATTAAAAATAATCAAAGTAAGAACATAGTTGGAAATGAAGCATGCTTGTTGGCAGACAAGGAGGGGTATGAAGCATTAATAATTCAGCTTGGACTAAGAATTAAATGCTAGGGGCCTTTCTAGATGGCAGAACTCTGATCAACAGGTTTATTAGAGCTATCCCAGTTTGAAAACATAAAAAGCTATTAATTTGGGTAAATTCAGTTACTGGTTAGGTGCTATACTGCCTGGTTGTCCTGAAAGAAAAATAATATGGAGAAACTAAGAAAAGAAAATTCAACTAGAAAAGGGGAAGAAAAACTATGTTAGAACAAAGATTTGTAGCTGTTCAGCAAAAAAACTTCTTCAGATTTCAGATTTATTACAAGAAATGGCTTCCAGTAATTTAATGGAAATTTTAAATCAGATGCATTCAGAGTTTTTTAAAGTAAGATACTGGAAGAATATATAAAGTCAAATGACAAAAGACCAGAATGAATAGGAGAAGCTTTCAGTAACTGTTCAAATGAGCTATTAAAACTGCAGAAATCAGAGGCTGAAATGAAAGAAAGACTGGCTGAAAATGAGACTTCTCAAGAAGAACTGCTTCAAAAAAAAGTAGAGTTAGAAGACAGGGCATGCAGGGAAAACCTGTTATTACTGGTCAATCAGAGAAAGTTGAAAGAATACCTTGTATGAATTTTATGAAAGTACAGTAAAGCAACTGGAATGGTATTCCATAGCAGGATTTGTTAACTAAATAAATGCATGGTATGTATGCTCAAAATCTGGTCATGAAAAAGGAGTTCAGACCTATATTAGTAAGGATGCAATCACAAAAGTAAAAAGAGCTGCTTCTGACAAAATTGTGGCAGAAGAGCAATTATAAAAAATGAGGACACCAGACTGTTTGGGGAAAGTGATTATTCAATGTACACCAGACAGAAGAGAAACACATTTATCCCTGCAATCAGGGATGTTGCTAAGCAGATGTAGGATTTAAGTTGCTATATCCAGCTGTTTTATAATATGTTCTTAGGTCAAAGACACTTTGTATGCAAAGCAGAATAAAAAAGAAGCTAAAAACGTTACTGAACAAACAGTGAGCCAGAAAGTTGAATAGAACTCTGCTTTTCATTCTTCTGACCCTAGCAAAGCCCAAAGAAAGAAATTGCCAGTGAAGCCTTTTCCATTGTTCCAATGGAAGATGATTTAGTGACAGAAAAAGTCCAGAAGCTGACTAGAAGAATCAGGAGTGACTTGGACATAAACCAGAGACTGGTGGTAGGTGCTCGAGATGATAAGGAGGAAGACTGTGAATTATGTGAAAGTAGGAAATACGTGGAAGGATTTTGAAGTATAATTTCCATAATATGCAATTTGGACATTAGAACTATGTTACTGTAAGAAGAAGTGGATAATAAAGACTGGAAAGAGGGACTCAAGAGTGTAATTCACACTTTGTCATCGATGTTTAGAAGGACAGTGAAGGAACTGCAGATGTCACTGTGAGTAATATAAAACAAGTTTTTTGTTCTTACCCAAATGTGTATAATACATATCTTATTTATTATTGTTTATTTATTGACATTTGTTAACTGGGTTAGTCCAACTGGGCTTGTGGCCCATTTTCAGTGAAGACCTGAGGAGAAAAGCTCCAATGCAACAGAAAAAAAATACAGTTTACAAGATAAAATGCAAGAAGTAGTTATATATACAACTTTGTACTTGTGCATTCAACATATGGAGATTATACAGAGATAAAAATTCTTAAATCAAGGAAGAGAGATATTAATAGTTGAGCAGGATAACTAAGTATATACATTATTTACATCAATTCAATAAACAAACTTCGAGAACTTCAATAGTGGTGGTTAAATATCATTTGTGTAGAATGTAATTTTGCAGTAATCTGCAAGTAAATTGCATGTTATATTGTAAAGTAATCATTTATATAAGTAGAGTTATTAAAAAGATGATGGGGGGGTCTCATCAGCATCTAATGTTTTTGTCAGTAATATTAAAGTAAGAAAGTATGTTTTTCTTGACTGTAATGCATCTGGGGTTTATACTGTAACAGGGTAAATGCTGGCTCTAAGCAATACAATATTATGATCTTGAGCTGCTTGAAGTGATGTAAATATTTACTGATCAAATTATATGTTTGTTAAAATATAATAATTTACTCTCCCCAGGATTCAATAAACTCCGTGCAGGAATAGTGTTATTTCTGCACAGAGTGAATCATGTCCATTTCTGCATAGCCTTAACAGCAGTACGCCTTGCATATTCATGAAGGTGCATTACTGCTATGGTTAAGTGGGCATGAACATGACAGTGTGCATGGGGCATGTTTAAGTAGTGACCACACATCTAACATGCCCCCTGCATTGTCAAAGTGCCATACAACACATTCCAAGTATTTTCATTGTCCACAGACACTGAAAGCAGCTCTGTAGATAGGAAACAATGCAGCGGATGTGTGACAGGTACTGTCACACACACCCCTGCATTGCGAAAATGCCATACGGCCTGTGAAGATAGGTGAAGGCTGCCAGCCTAGCCAGATAGAATTTTGTAGATAATTCTGTCATTTGTAAATATTAATATAAGCCACAGGCTTGTTCTCTTAAATGGAAGAAAATGTTAGATGTGAAACTGCAAAAATGTAACAACAGTGCACTCTGGAATAACAAAGCTGATAAGTCAAGCATTGTGAAATTCTTTCAAATAAACCTTGGAGCCGAGATGTCTAGAGGGAGGCATTCAGGCTATTGTTTTGAGGCCAGAGTTAATGGCTAGAATTTACATGTATAATTTATTTTATTGCTCTGGCTTCCTGACCAGCTGCAAGAACAAAAGGGCTGATAAACTTTGAGTTCTGTTAGCCTGGCAACCAGAAAGAAATTATGTAATCTGAAATGAATCAGTGGTACTGTGTTATCAATTTAAGGAGAGACAGAATGAGACCATTGGAGCATTTATCTTGAAAACATTCAACTCACCACTCTGCCTGTGTCTGTATGTAAGTAGGATCTTAGACTTTAGTGTTTCTCTTAGAAATAGCTAGGAATTAGGAAGATTAGACTAAGTGTTTTTCTGTGTTGATGTCAGAACTATTCTACTGTATTATTTTAAGCATTTTCCTGTGATCTCTGAACTCTTGACCAGCACTGTATAGTAAGAAATATTGCCTTGTGTTTTCATTATTTATTATTAAATATTTTAAACCTTTCAACTGTGGCTGTTTTGTGTAGAAATAATTTAAGCTCTAAGAGTACATTGCATGTATATAGTGATACTGTACCAAGTCACTCTAAATAAGCCTTGACTGTTCAGTTTTACTTAGCATTTGGATAATAATATTGCACAGAATAGTTGGACACCCTTTCATAAGGGCCTTTTGTTAACAGATTAATATTAGTGGGTGGTGGCAAGTGGTGCTACCATATAGTCTAGGTAAAAGAGGCACAGCTGGAGAACCTGTTCCAGCCTTCCCCAGTTCTGTGTGGTTGTATATAACTCTTTTCCCAAAGTGTGTCTGTGTGTCAGCTACTTGGGCAGGAACACAAAGCACTGGTTGGACAGATAGGGTGTTGGAGGATTTAGCATGCCCACTAGGCTGAGATCTGGACCCTATAGCTGTGCCATTGGATAGTCTTATTGGGGACCTGGAGAGAAAGGGAGAAACCAGCCCCAAACTGTCTCTGATCTCTGTGTGCTCTTAAGGGAAATTGTACTTTACTGTGTGTGTATTTATTATGATTTCCCTATATGGATGCCCTTCACTGGTGTTAGTGGTGAGGATTGAGGCTCCTTTATTGCTGGACCAGTGTACAGGTGTCACATATTAATTATTTGGCAGGGGTGGGATATCCACACCACATATTAATTGGTTGGCAAATACTAATTGTCATGTGGTGGTGTGGGTAGTGTGAATTCCTGTAGCTTGTGTACAGTGATCTATGAAGGTGTTGTTGCACTCTAAATCAGCCATGCAGTGAATACTCAGAGCTCAGATCACAATTGTTTTATCTCTTTTGTTAGCTTAGTCAGTCAGGGAGAGCAGGCAGCATGTCAGCAGAGGAGTACAGAAAGCTGACAAGGAGCCAGCTGGCTGAGATGTGCCAGGCTATGGGACTGGTGCATGGAAACCTGACTAAGGCAGACATGATTGCAGCTTTGGTCACAGCTGCATAAAACAGCAACCAGGAGGACGATCAGACTGGCAGTGGAGATGTACCACACTCAGAGAATGGACAGCTCAGCCTTTCTACAGAGGACTTAAAAATCCATCTGGAGCTAAAGAAACTTGAGTTGGAGGTGAAGCATGTGGAAACAAAGCAGCAGAGAGACTGAGACATCTAGAAAGTGAGGACAATGAGAAACTGCAATGTTTGCAGGCTGAGAATGAGAAAGTGCTATGCCTGGAAGCTGAGGAAAAGGAAAGGCAGAGGCAGCATGAAAAGGAGATTCTGACTCTTCATCAGAGTCATGGAGGTAATGGAGAAGGGAGTAACTGCACCCCAGAAGAACAAAAGGTCAGTAAATGTCTTCTGCAGTTTACAGAGGGGGATAATTTTGATAGTTTCATTCATATGTTTGAGAGGGTATCTAAACAGTATGAGGTTGACCAAAGGCTCTGGGTATGGTTCCGGAACCCCTTACTCCATGATAAAGCTGTAACTGTGTTGTCTAAACTTGCTGATTGTGAATGTTTTAATTATACTACTGTTTGTTAGAATTTTTTAAGCTAACACCTGAAACGTATAGGAAAAAGTTTTGTGTGCATAGACACAAGGCAGATGAAAGTGTGTGAATATGTTGCTGAACTGAGCACTTATTTTCATAGGTGGGTGAGTGGATGTCAAATCACCACTTTTGAAGGGCTGGCAGACCATTTGGTGAGGGAACAAGCCCTTAGCACTTTGCCTGAGGACATGAGGATCTGGTTATCTGTGCGACTTCCGATGAGTTGGGGAAGAAGGGAGACCTATACCTAGCAAGCAGGGCATCCCTGCACAGGGAAGGAACCCCCAGTACTTCTCATGGGTTTAAAGGAAGCCATGGAGGGCAGCACAGACTGCCCCAATAGAATCTGCCAGTAGCAGGGGAAGCCACTAGTCCAGGTACACATCCAGGACCCAGGGTTAAATGTTTTGAAAGCAAGCAGTGGGGCCATGTGGCATACAGATGTCCATGGAGGCAAGGTGGGGAACAACAGGTGAGAGAGCCAGTAAGTGGAGAAGAAAAATGCCAACACTAGGTGTCTTGAGACAACAGGGGTACCAAATTACCATCCTGCAGATGTCCTGATAGGGAAGGATTTATATGAGGCAGTACCATGTGTTAATGCAGTTACACGCAGTCAGGCTTCGAGACTAGCATGTGGGTGTGATAGCCTTGGGGAGACCCAGACAGATTGCATACTTGCAGCCAGGACTGGTGAGGTGGTTACTTCATAGAGGGAGCTACTCTGTAGAAGTGAGACTGAAGGTGAGCCACAGCTGCTTGTGGGTACTGACTCTTGGACAGAGTGACTGCAAAGGTAGAGGTGAGTAGTAGTACCCAGGCTGACAGTGAGGCACTACTGTCAGAGGATGCCAGACTTCCTGTGGAAGGGGAACTGGGAAGGGTTACAAAGAGAGACTTGAGACAGGCTCAACTCTCAGATCCTACATTGCAAGGCCTGAGACAGGTAGCTAGTGAGGTACCTGATTCTCAAAGGATGGTGAAATCTCTATACTGGGACAAAGGGTTTCTATATAGATAGTGGACCCCTGAAGGAGGGCTAGAAGGTGAGAGGGTACAGCAGTTGGTAGTGCCTAGAGCCTATCATCTGGTGCTTCTTGCCATTGCCCATAGGGCATAAAACATACAAAAGACGTATTATGCAGAACTTCTATTGGCCTGGAATTTCCAAAGATGTGACAGGGTACTGCAGAACCTGCGAGCAGTGCCAAAAAGGTAAGCAAGGCAGGAGACAAGGTAAGAGCTCCTTCAATGCCATTATCTGTGATTGAGGATCCATTTCAAAGGGTACCTATGGATATTGTGGGGCCTCTGAGTACCTCACGTTCCACAGGGAAGAAGTATATCCTAGTGGTAGTAGATTATGATACAAGATACCCTGAGGCAGTGTCTCTGTCCTCCACTGGGGTAGAAAAGGTGGCAAATGCTTTGCTAGAGATTTTCAGCAGGGTAGGTTTCCCAAAAGAAATACTGGCTGACAGAGGTGCCAATTTCATGTCAGACCTGCTGGCTTGTCTGTAGAAGTACTGTGGGGTGAAGCACCTGAAAAGTACCCCCTACCATCCAATCAAGTCCATGCTACAGGCATTTACAGACCAGTTTAAGAGGGAGTGTGACAAATATTTGACCCATCTGTTGTTTGCTTACAGAGAGGTTCCCAGAAATCCACAGGTTTTTCACCCTTTGAGTTGCTGTATGGGCATAGGGTGAGGGGACCTCTAGATTTAATTTGAGATGAGTGGGAAGTTGAGTGTGAATCTCACAAGGAGTCTGTTGTGGCATATGTCCTAAACCTCAGGACATGGCTCAGGGAACTCATGGGCTTGGCACAGGAGAACCTGGCAGAAGCCCAACAACAGAAAAAGATAGGGGTGACAGGAATGCTCAAGCTAGAGAGTATGCTGTAGGGCAGCAGGTAATGGTTCTCATTCTTGTCAAAAACAACAAGCTGCAAGCAACTTGGAGGGACCCTACAAGGTGGTAAGAAAGGTAAGTGATGTTAACTACATGGTGGAACTGCTAGGCAGGAAGCAGGGGCACAAATTGTACCATGTTAACATGATGAAAACTTACCATGAAAGGGAAGCCCTTGTGCTGAGCATTTGCAGTGAATTGCAGGAGGAGTCTGAAGGAGATCTGGTGACTGATCTCCTCAGTGAGGCTCGGACTGACACCTCAGTGGAAGGGGTAGCAGTGTCCCAGCAGCTATCTCCTACCCAGGTTCAAGAAATCCGAGCTGTGATACAGGAGTTTGGGGACATGTTCCCTGGGAAACCAGGGTGCACCTACCTGGTGCAGCACCAGGTGAATACAGGACCCCAAAGGCCTATTAGGCAAGCCCGTTATAGGGTGCCTGAGAGAGTCAAACAGACTCTGAGGGAGGAGATATGGGAGATGTCAGAACTAGGGGTAATTCAAGAGTCTAACAGTCCCTGGGCCTCCCCAGTGGTACTGGTGCCAAAGGAGGATGGCAGCACCAGGTTCTGTGTAGACTACAGAAAATTAAATAGTCACACAGAGTCAGATGCTTACCCCTTGCCTAGGATAGATGAGGACCTAGAGCAGCTGGGTGGGGCTAAGTATCTTACAATTAATGATCTTACCAAGGGTTACTGGCAGGTACCCTTGAGTCCTGGTGCTCAAGAGAAGTCAGCCATTGTGACTCTCTTTGGTTTGTATGAGTTCACCAAGATACCAAAGGCTGGTAGATCATATCCTAGCAGGAGCAGGAAGGTTTGCCCTTGCTTACTTAGATGATATTGCCACCTACAGCTATTCCTGGCAAGTGCACCTTCAACATGTCAGGGAGGTGCTGGGCAAACTACAGAGGGCAGGGTTGACATTATGTCCAGCAAATGTCAGGTGGGTATGGCAGAGGTCTCCTACCTGGAACACAGAGTGGGATTGGTAAGATCAGGCCAGAACCAGACAAAGTAGAAGCCATTCAGGCAAGGCCTACACCTGTTTCCAAAAAGCAGATGAGGGCATTCTTAGGAACAGCAGAGTGCTACAGAAAGTGTGTCCCCAGTTATAGTACTATAGCTGCTCCCCTCACAGACCTGACAAAGAAGAACAGAGCCAGCCAGCAAAATGCCAAGTTGCTAAGATGGAGCCTAAGGTTGCAAGCATATGATATGTCAGTGCAGCACTGCAGTGGGATTAGCAATGCCAATGCAGATGGGCTCTCAAGACAGGGCATGGGGTAAGGTATACTCAGATAGACCTAACCCTCTCAAGCAATGTTTCTCATGGGTTACTTGAAAAACTAGCTTGCGTTTTCCGAGGGGGTGGGTGTGAAGATAGGTGAAGGCTGCCTGCTTGGTCAGATTCTGTCATTTGTAAATATTAATATAAGCCACAGGCTTGTTCTCTTAAATGGAAGAAAATGCTGTTAGATGTGGAACTGCAAAAATGTAACAACAGTGAACTCTGCTGTAACAAAGCTGATAAGTCAAGCATTGTGAAATTCTTTGATCTAATCCGTTTAGCCAAGATGTCTAGAGAAGGCATTTTGCCTATTGTTTTGTGGCCAGATTTAATGGTTAGAATTTACATGTATCATTTCTTTTATTGCTCTGGATTCATGACCATCTGCAAGATCAAAAGGGCTGTTAACCTCTGAGTTCTGTTAGCCTGGGAACCAGAAAGAAATGATGTAATCTGAAATGAATCAGTGGTACTGTGCTATCAATTTAAGAAGAGAAAGAATGAGGGCATTGGAGCATTTGTCTTGAGAACATCCAACTCACCACTCTGCCTGTGTATGCATGCAAGTAGGATCTTAGACTTTAGTGTTTCTCTTAGAAATAGCTAGGAATTAGGAAGATTAGACTGTGTTTTTCTGTGTTGATGTCAGAAGTATTCTATTGTATTATTTTAAGCATTTTCCTGTGATCTCTGAACCCTTGACTAGCACTGTGTAGTAAGAAGTATTGCCTTGTGTTTTTATTATTTATTATTAAATATTTTTTAAGCCTTTCAACTGTGGCTGTTTTGTGTAGAAATAATTTAAGCTCTAAGAGTACATTGCATGTATATAGTGATACTGTACCAAGTCACTCCAAATAAGCCTTGACTGTTCAGTTGCACTTAGCATTTGAATAATAATATTGCACAGTATAATTGGACATCCTTTCATAAGAGCCTTTTGGTAGCTGATAAATATTAGTGGGAGGTTGCAAGGTAGCTGATAACTATTAGTGGATGGTTGCAATTGATACTACCATATAGTCTGGGTAAAAGGGGCACAGCTGGAGAACCTATGCCAGCCTTCCCCAGGAGTGTCTGTGTGGTTGTATATAACATTTTTCCCAAAGTTTGTATTTTCAGCTACTTGGGCAGGGACACAAAGCACTGGTTGGACAGAGAGGGTGCTGAAGGTTTTAGCTTGCCCACTAGGCTGAGATCTGGACCCCATAGCTGTGCCAGTGGGGAATCATATTGGGAACATGGAGAGAAAGGAGTAACCAGCCCCAGACTGACAGTGATCTCTGTGTGCTGTTAAGGGAAATTGTATTTTTATTGTGTGTATTTATTATCCTTTCCCTATATGGATGGCCCTCACTGGTGTTAGTGATGAGGATTGAGGCTGCTTGATTGCTGGGCCAGTGCACGGGCATCACATGGCCATACCCCTCAACTGTACAGGTTTTTGCAGAATGTCCAGATGTCTGCCTGTGCCTCATATTTTTGGTGTGTTCCCCCAATTATCTGTCCCTACCTGGCAAATAGCAGAATATCGAAGTCATTAAATAATGACAAACATTTCAGTTTAAGACTCTACATCCTTCGGAAAAGTCATGCTAATGCAAAACCTATTATTCTATCAACTATGTTTATAAGAGCAATATTTAAAATCTGTCCCTATTTTTCCACTTACAATTGCCCTTGCTGTGACTGACAAGGAGTATTGATACATATAAATAAAGTGATTTTATTAATGTCCTTTTTTTTCCATTCTAAGGTATGTTTAAGCATAGGGTTTGCATGCTAGAGGCCTCTGCTCAGCATTATTTAAACATCTCATAACAGCTAAATAAAAATTTATGGCTAAAATCTCAACGATGAGGTAGTGTAGTGGTTAGAGTCCTGGCTTTGTATACAGGCATTCATGGTTCTAGTACCAAAACAGGCACTTTATTTTTACACGGGAAAGCATTGTTAAACATTTATTTTATGTTAAATTATGGAGTAATTGATATTTGTCACCCAGGGTAGTGTAGCTGGTCCAAAATGGAAGTGTGAGTGCATATAACATGTGAAATCACCCATGTATACACGAGTGTCCCATACAGTATAGTCACACCCCAAGGTGATGCAATGAAAGCACATAGGGAGATGTCATGTAAAGTAAATCATATACACTTAATAATATGCTAGTAATGATGAATTAATCTACAATCCTGATATTTTTTTAAAAATGAAAACTGAGCAATGTTAAGCAGTGCTCGGCTATGCTCAGCCAGTTTAAGCATTGCTTAGACATAAATTTTAAGCAGCAGTTAGCTCACCTAAGCAGATTTGCACACTGTTAAGCAGTGCTCAGCATTTACCTTTAAGAACTGTGCAACTCATCTTAGAAGATTTGCACACTGCTTAGCTGAGCTTAGCATATTCAAAATGGTCCAATGACAGCAAAGGGTGAGAATATGGCCTTATTTAAACCATGCAGGTGGGAATACAGGCTGTTGCAGGGCCAGTACCAGGGCTCACAGTATAAAGTAGAGGTGTTGGACTGTCTGGCAAGTGACCTGACCAGTGCCACTGGTATCCCCCAAACTGGTGAGGAAGGTACAGAATCAGCATGCTGACCTAAAGCAGAGGAAAGGGGTGCTCTTGGCCCAATGGATCCAAGTTGCTCGGGACAACTATGCTCCAGCAGTTTGTAAGTACCACATATATAGATTACCAGATTCTAGCCTGAGTATGTGATAGACAGGTATGCATAATGTTTGTTTCTCACCCCTGCAGCTGCAGTGAGAGGGCTAGTAACATTGAGGCTCATGCAGACAGACTGACATGGATGCACTGACAGACTGGTGAGTACAGATCTATCTTGCAGTATATAGTGGCATAAAGTAGAAGGAATACATTGTATACTGCCAGTAGGTATAGTGTGTACTGTGTCTAATGAATAAATGACATTTGTCACAGTAATATTGATCCACAGGCTATCCATTAATAAAAGTGTCATTTCACTGTAATAAAGATGTATACCACAAACTGTTGTGTTCACTCTGGTATGTTGTTGTAGAAATAGAATGTGTACAGGTTCTTCACAGCAAATATGATGTTGACAGCAGGAAGTAACTGAGGCTGTTCTGAGAACCAGGTAATATGCAAAACAGTAGAATGTGGAGCTGTAAAACAAGATATAAAGGAAATATGAAATATTGTATGCACTAAGTTCTGAACTCTGAAAAGTAATGTCTATGGTATTATAGTGTGTCCTCTGCAGCATTGCATTCTTGTGTTAACCTTTGCTTTCCAGATTGTATTATTTCAAAGGACTAACACACAGTACAATAACTACCTGCCATGCATGAATGTTAGGATTACAAGGTCAGACTGTCTAACCCAGAGAGTATTAGACAGAAACCAGTCAAACAAGAAACATCAGTATACCAGTAGTTCAGTGTGATGAAAAATAGCCCTGTTGTTCATTTTAGCACACCCAGACATGGTTTGAATACAGGGAGTGGTACTGAGATGTCTGCAAATATGCACTAAAGAAATCCAGAATATTTGTAGAAACAGTCAGAAAGTGTTAACAGATATTTTTGCCACAGGTCATACAGGTAACAAAATGTGTGTAGTATTTGTATGAAGGGTATACTAATACACTGTGTACAACTGTTCCACTGTCCAGACCCATATGCCTGCAAATGACAGCAGGATAGGTACATACACCATGCACTCTACCCAATACATGTCCCTCAAGTGTCACACTGTCACGGCTAGTGGTCACTGCTGCCAATACCTTGGACACAGGTAGGAATCCAGTGAATTATGCCAGTAGCAGATTCACACAACATCAGTGCAGGGTACCCCTTCTCTGTAAAGTTTGTAACCCTGACATGTACAACCCCCTCCAGTAATATAGCCATTGTTCTCCAAGTCTGCCCCATACCATTACAGGTTGACAGTCTTAACGGGTATGTATGTGCTAAAGAAGCTATGGGCCATAGGTAGATGTAAAGTGTGGGCAGACCTGTAGAGTACTGGGCAGTACGGTTGTGAAAAATAGAAGCCTATACAGTCGTTAATGGACTTTTTTCTCTCCCCTGCCTTCATCTGCATCGATAATTATTATTCATATAATACGGGTATGTTGTTCTCAAAACCTATTGTTGGGACATGTGTTCTGTTATTGCTCATATATCTAATTGGTTGTATATTAATATACCTTGTTCAAATACTATTATTGGTGGCCTGTTGCCATCAGTGTAACTTGCATGCTGTTAAAATGCTTACTGTTGTTCCTAATGTGTTATATACCACCCCTGTCTGCTGTCTTGTGTGTCTTGTCTGTCTGTGAATGCAACCTATCCTACCCAACCTACCTCCCCAAACATATCTACAGCCATTCCCCAATATTCCTTTCCCACCTTAATAAAAAAAGGGGCGTATGTCCCAGAAAAAAATCATTGCCCCATACATAGTTCTACATTTTGCCCCCATGTCCAGTGACATAAATCAATCAATACTGAAATTACTCTACAAATGTATATTGCCAACACCCCTCCCTGTGAGGTGTGAGGCTGTAAATCACAAATTTTCCACATCAGTCACAGCTGCTGCTGCAGTAAAGATGCTGAGCTATGGTCCTTTCCTGCACCCATCCTGCACATCCCTAGCTGGTTTTCCTAATGTTTTACTCTTTGCTTGCCCCATTTCATCAGTTTCCTACCACCTTTTTTATTTTCTTTAAATAAAATAAGTGGGATGTAAGCAGAAGTAAGTCCTGCCAAGCGAAGCTAAGAGGACTTACCCATCTGTTAGCATTGCTTAGCTTCACGCAAAAGCACACAAACCTGCTAACAACTGCTTAAAAGTGCTTTAATCACACTGTCTCCATCGGTCCTTGTTCTGCCCAGCAACAAAATAATCAGCCCTGGCAAATCTCAAACACAGAACACTGTGCACTACAATCACAGCAACATACACTAAACCATCTGAGCTGTGAGGATTTGTAATGCTTTTACAAACATATCATGCACAACAGTCATTTAACATAAGGGAAAATACATATCTGTAGTACTTGTATAAACATATATATGTATATGTATATATGCATATATAAACATATATATATATATATATATATACAGATATATATATATATATATATATATATATATATATATATATGTATATATACATATATATATATATATATATATATATATATATATATATATATATATATATATATTTATGGATCTACTGCTTTTGGTTGAATTACATTTGGTCGAAAATTATTCCAGGCAGCCCACTTCACCGAAAATGCATTTCACTGAAAACCCATTTGGTTGAATTCCATTTGGTCGAAAATGGAATATAGCCCTGACCCACTGCAGTGCAACCCTGGAGTGAGAATATAAAGTTGGGGGTGTGGGGGCACAGCCCCCCCACATTGGGGGGTGTGGGGGGTGTCGTCCCCCATATAATTGCAATGTATTCACTATTATATACTTGTGTGTCCATTAAAAATACATTGAAACATATAACGTCAGTAAAAGCTAGTTGCAAAATGTGGGGGGATACGCCCCCCCACACCCCCAACTTTATATTCTCACTCCAGGCTCGCACTGCAGTGGGGCAGGGGCTATATTCCATTTTCCACCAAATGGAATTCGACCAAAAAAGCTTTTAATCAAATGAGCTTTCAGTGAAGTGGGCTGTCTGAAATCATTTTTGACCAAATGTAATTTGAACAAAAGCAGTAGATATATATATATATATATATATATATATATATATATATATATATATATATATATTTAAAATACATATACTCAACCTCTTACAAAAAGCCTGACCAAGTGGGAGTTAAAAGGGCAAACAACAGTGACATATTTTAAATATGGCTGTGATATGCTTAGAAATCTGATAGAGTAGCATGGTTTGTTTTAACATATATTTTCTGATAGATTCCAAGTTTGAAACACAAATGACTGTCATCATTTATTGATGTCAATGCTCACATCATCCCAGTGATTTGTCAGAAACCTACAACTGTTATGGGGAAGACCAAACATATGAGCCACACATCTGGACAGTAGAGAGGTGAGACTGCCGTCATGTAACAGAAGAGAGAAAACACTATGAGCTACCAACTATTTCACTCAGCACCTTCTGAACTACAGTCAGACCAGCACAACACTACCCCAAATCAGCTCTGGGGAATTACCCATGCCTTTGCAAATATGTCATGCACTACAGGGATGCAACTGTAGGGAAAAGCAGACATCGATGAGAAATTGCCCACCCACAACCATTTGCATGACAGTCACAGCAACATACCAGTACCCCAACTGAACTCTAGAGTATAACAACTCTTTGAACAAACATATCCTTATTGCCAGTCACACACTACACTGACATATACTGCCCCAAATCACTGTCTACTGGGAATCCTGAGATGTTACATGACATTTCTCAGTCTGCTCCTACAAACATATACACCTGATAGACCACCAGTAACTGTAGCAGCATGCACAGTCAGATAAAATAAGATCTATGACACTCAAATCTGCTACAATCCCTACTCAGCCCAACAAACATTTACACACTGCACCGCTACCCAATCTTGACAGTCTGTTAATGGCCAGACATACATAACTCTCAACTGAACAGATTTCTACAGAATGTCCAGGGTGTGGGGCCATATTTGTGGCCACTGCTGCATACCACTTCCAGGAGTCTGCTAAGTCACTGGGATGATATCAGGAGTGAAGTCAGTAAATCATGATATACCATACCTCTAAACCTCTTACTGCAAGACTTCTGGACAAAGCCTGACATACTTGGGGACAGGGGGCCGAAAAGAGGGACATATCTGACATAATGGTGGTACAAATTGAAACAGTTGCTAGTGTTACAGGGTTTGTTGTAACATAACATCCCTGAAGAGTATGATGTCTGAAACACAAATGGATGCCAACATTTATTGACTTCAGTCCTCACATTATCCTACTGATTTCTCAAAAACAGAAATTGTCTGAAGAACTGACCAAACATATTTCTTGTTCTGAGAGGTATTTCTACCTACCTTCTGTGAAGCTGTAGCCTCCACACCTCCATAATGTCTTCCTCACAGGCAAGGAAAAGGGGCAAGGCCCACATGAAGGACCTAATTATATACTGTGTTGCTATGGCATTGGCTAATTGAAAGACAACACAGCTGCTCTGGATGCAGGTAGCAAGTGGGAGACATCAGTTGGGGCACAGGCCATTGCCTGCTCATGAGCGTTACCTACAAAAAACAAGCTGCTGCCTATGCAAAACAGGTCTGAACCTGTCTACACAAAGACAGACTGCGACTTCACAAAACTAAACATTTGCATTATTCTGAGGAAACTCTTCAGCACTATAACAGCTATGTCAATCAATTAAGCATGTAATGGAATGCAGAAGGGGGCATGCAATAATGTGAAATAGGAAGTTAAACACTAGGTTGCAACAAGACTTACATGTTGCTAACAAGCACCTATGCCCACTCCTACTGGCCCTGTCTGCAGTGACATAGATCATAGTTATGGCCCCTGAGCCACCCCAGCAATGTTCCGCTCATGTATGACCACTACTGGAGTGTCTGTTGTCCAATACTGATTGTAACACTGTTAGGCCAGCTACCTGGGATGCTGTACATATTCATATGTCACCTGGGAATGCTACCATGATACATATGCTTTTCTTTCAAAAGTAAGAGAATTATATAGAGTTTGTACATAGTAAATAACTAGTGCAGAAGTGTGTGTTGAACTGTATGTTATATACTGAGCTCATACCTTTCAACTGTCCAGAGTGTTGTTGACTGACCACATGTTTGCCTCATATTTGTAGACTATGCCTTATACAGTTGTGTATTGTCGGGCAAATCACTGGCAACCCAGTAAAGACTGAAGTCATAACATAATAGCACACATTTTAATGTCAGATGTCATATCCTGTGGAGTATTCCTCTGAATGTGAAATTGTCTAAGTGTGTTACAGCTAGATTTATAAAGTGTCACTATCTTCCAGCCTTTGCCCACCATTGATGTGTGCCTTTGTGCAGATGTTTTGCTCTAACAGGACCTAGGATTCTTAGCATGAAACTCATGTCATTGCAAGCATATCTTGTCCTGTAGGATGCTGACATTTGTGCAGTCACTGACACATGGTCTGCAGCTGTGGAGAGCACACTAACCTTGCAGGTTACTCATCCCACCAAATGTTTAAACCCCAAATAGAGGGCTGCAAAGCCACAGGAGGTGGAGTTTTAAACATTATCATACTCATACATACCTCCAGGCTGGCCAAACAGTATGACACATGGGAGACATCCCAAGTGCAGTTAACTGTTGACAAAACACCTTCTCAAATCACAGCTAGCTCCAGACCTCTAACCATGACTCTGGATTCCCACTACACCTATCTGGACTTGGTTGAATCTGTAAAGATTCAAATACCTGCCCTGCTCCTGGGTGATTTTAACTACCCAGCCATAGTATGCATGACCTATTCAACCTGAACATGAATGCACAGAGATTCCTCTGCTTTGTCAATGGCAATGCAGTGGATCAGCTGGTCAACACTCCTACAACAGGTGTAAATATCTCAACATGAGTAGCCACTGTAGCACTCCTGCTGTGTCATCTTCCTTGGTAAGATCTGAACATATATCCATCACTGTTGTCACCATCTCCCCTGCCACCTGCCCCCTTGTCAGGGTCAAACAAAAATAACTTTCCAAAACTGACTATAAATCCCCTCAGAGCAGGTAGAAGTAGCTTTACAGTCACTGTCCTGTCAGTTGGAACTAGCAGTAGTGCCCAAGCCTACACCACAATACTATGTGAGCACCCATAGCTCTCAACCTTCCATCTCCGAAATGAGGAACACTCACATTCATAATGTGGAACAAATGGGAAAAATGTGGAACACATACTAATGGCTTACTAACAACTTCAACTAGGAAGATCATAGGATGGTTAAAATTTGCTGATTTTACTTATGAAGAAGATCCTTTAATGAATTAATATGATTAATTTCTATTTATCATGGATTTCACTTAAAAAAATTCCTAACACTGAATGTGGGACAAACTCTTTCAATGTGGAACTTTGAGGAACTTTGAGGATCGTGAACTTTTTAAGACCCCAAATGAGGTACGTTCCTCGTAATGAGGTACACTTGAGAGGTATGTGAGCACCTACATAGCTGTATGGACTCAGCAATACCTGACAGGACATAATCATCTCCCTCAAGGTAGGGTAAACTTCTGTGGTGGACAGCAGCAATACATAAATACCATAATAGGTGGAAATAATTGCTGGACAGGGCCAAGAAGGAGCAGGTGATTAATTGGAAGCAAATAAATAAAAAAAAAAACAACCACAGGAAAAAAAATGTGAAAGAAGCCAGCCAATTCTAATAAGAAGTTCTTTAGAAGTATAATCAGCAACAAAATTTATTCCAGCAAACCAAATGATTAGGCGCTTTCATCTTGGTATATACCAAGACTTCTTCAGAATAAAAAGACACAACAAACCCTAACTTAAATACAAACACTCAACTGAATAACTGCAACCCAATTAATTAATACATATCTTTGCAAAACTTTAAAAAGACAGGTTTAAATAAAAAACAGACTTGAAAAAATGCCAGATGTCTATCTAATCAATGCCCTGAATTTTAAAATAGGTGCTAGAGACAAAGTGTCATTTAATCCAGGTTCAAAAAAAGCATTTAATAAAAATTGTCACTTTATCTCACATAGTTCAATATTTAATTCCCACTAACCTCCTGCTGGTGATTTTTGAACTGGTTCTAAAATACCAAATGTAAACCTTTTTAAAATCAATACCTTTCAAAGAATGTCTGTACAAAGCATTTGTATCATTTTTTTTTGAGAAATAGCATAACCGTGTTCATATATATGCTTTCTTAATTGTCTTTCAGTCTTGCCAACATAAAAATATTTACAGGTGTCACACATAGCTAAATATACCAAACCTTTTGT